>NW_027491121.1:0-132500 GCF_021521415.1 Bidens hawaiensis | reverse complement strand
TCCATTTTTTTTTATTTATTTCATCTATTCCATGACCGGAACATGGAGGCTACACGTTACACCACGATTTTGAATCAGAAGAGAGATTTCAAGAAATGGCAAATTTATTCATTCTATCAATAACTGAGCCGGATCTGGTGTATCATAAGAGATTTGTCTTTTCTATTGATTCCATACAAAAAAATGCGGGAGAGATAAAAAAGATGCAGGGTAATTTGTTTGCTTGGCTAGTTAAGCATGCGCTAATTCATAGATCTTTGGGCTTTAATTACCAAGGAATAGAGACTTTACAGATAAAACCCGGGGATTGGCATTCCATTGTTGTCATTTTATATGTATATGGTTACAATTGATCTATATGTGTGAGTGCGGGTTCACGGGAACCCACTGAGTTTCGGATTTTATATAGAACTCCTATATAAAACATGAGAGTGAACCCACATATAAATTGTGAGTGAACTCATACTCACAATAGAGCCTTGGTCTAGTGGTAAAACCCTGCTTTCCTAAACTAAGAACCTGGGTTTGATTCTCACCCAAAGCAGTTTGTTTTTAGTGATTTTAACTATTTTTAATCGTGTTTGCTGTACAGATTCTAATTTTGTGTGATTTTCTTACCCTCAGCAATTTATTTATAGTGATTTTAACTCTTTTGTATGATAAAACAATAATTCATCATCATTATAACACGCATGTGACTAAAAATAATGGTTTGTGATTGTATAATAATTATAGCGCTGATGCATGTAAGCACACAAATACACATTCAAACCGAGCCAAACCATTGAATTGATCCGAACCGTCAAACCGACCCGAATAGTGAACCCACTAGAAAAAATTTCTAGATCCGTCACTGGTTATGAGAGTGTTTATAAACACCTTACATGTATCAAAATCAACCGCGTGTATAAGATATCCGAGTTAAAAGTTTACACCACATTACTAGACATGGCACGTTTTGCATTTGCAAAAACATTGGATCCTATCAAAACTCCACAATTAAGTATTTGAACTAGATTAGTATTAGGACGATTGATCTTTTAGAAAATTCTCAATCGGTCATTAAAGATAAAACCTTAAACACATTGAGAAAATGAGCAGTGTTATTTTCAATTTAGTGATCTTTCTTTCCTTATCCCTCAAACTATTAAACGTAAATTTTAACACTTTAAATAAACTAATTAAGAATACAATATGAACATTTCTCTCAAACACTTGAACCTAATTAACTCAATTTGGTAAATAAGTCGTATTCAAGTTCACAAATTCATTAAGCGTATGGTGTTCAGGTTTTTTGACAAAATAAGTTAAGTTAGCCAACAAAAACTCATGAATATTTTCGTGTCGTGTCACGAATTATCACCTAAATAGGCGGTAGGGTGATGATTGTCCGTCTCAATCAATCTTCCATAAGCATAGCTTTCACATAGGCCGTAATAAGTCAAAACATCGAGTCAAGTTGGAATATCATCATTATGATCAAGTTGGAGTATCATTCATGTTTTTTTGAATGATATTTTAAACGTTAGATAATGTTCCTAGAACCTATATAACTTGTACAATGAACCATCTTCATTTTGACTCAGCCCACTACAAGAGGTCCCATCACGTAAACATTAAATTTTAGTGTTTGTATAAAATCTGATTTTAAGTATCGAAGAATAATAATCAATACATAATAATGGAAAGTCAAATGGCAATTGCCTCTTTTAACTTTCCATAACAACATAACAACAATATGTATCTTTTGCATATCAAAAACAAAACTCTAAAACAAATTTGAAAACCAAATCCTTTTATGAACCGATCTTCTCAATCTTGGGAACATGAACCGGGAATTCATCGATCTCATCCGTCCAGGGGTTCTTCTCCTTAGCCGGATCAATCGTCCTCAACGCCTTCCACACCGCACTGTTACACTTAAAACCCGACCCGAAAGCAATCTGCCATGTTCGGTCACCCTTTCGGATTCTACCCTTAGCTTCCGAATAAGCTAGTTCATACCACAACGAGCTGCTAGAAGTATTCCCAAACCGATTTAATGTCATTCTCGACGGCTCCATATGCCAGTCGGATAATTCAAGATTCTTTTCAAGCTCATCAAGAACCGCTCGTCCTCCAGCGTGAATACAAAAGTGCTCGAATGCTAGTTTGAAATCCGGGATGTACGGTTTGATTTTCATCTGAAACACTTTTCGGGCCACCAATGTTGCGAAAAACAATAATTGTTCGGACATTGGAAGCACTAACGGGCCGAGTGTCGTGATGTTCGTTTTCAATGCTTCACCTGCGACCGCCATTAAATCTTTCGAAAGTGACACGCCAATCTTCTTGTTTTCGTCTTCTTCTTGAAACACGCAGCTGAAACACCTGTCGTCCGCACCTTTATGTGTCCGAACCGTGTGAATGAGTTGGTATTTTGATCGACGACGATCAGAGGACCGGTTTGACAACAAAACCGCAGCCCCTCCCATTCGAAACAAGCAGTTTGACACGAGCATCGATCGGTTGTTACCAAAGTACCAGTTTAATGTGATGTTTTCCGTGCTTACAACCAATGCGTATGAATTAGGGTTCACCTGTATTTCAAATCACCATTAACACTGTTAAAACCCTTGTTAAGACTTAAGAGCTTACCAGAGCTTAAACGAGCTCAAGCCTTAAAACAAACTTACAAAACTAAACAAACATATTCATGTAATAATTGTTATATATAAAACAGTAATAATAATAATCATAATAATAATAATAATGTATTATCTTGTATAAAAAATTATCTAGATCAAATAACAATGATTTTTATCGTGTAAATTGAGCAAATAACTAAAGTAATTATTATTACTCTATCACACTATAATATTTTTTATAAAAATAATTACTCTAGAAAAACTATAATTACTCTATTTATTTATATTTTTAGTAGGTTAATTTTATTTGTACCAGATCCAAACCTACTTATAAATTATATAAATAATTAAAAATGTTTATAAATAAATTTATAAATAATAAACGAGCCTAAACCAACTATTAAACAAAACTACACACGGGCGGAGTTCAAGCCTAGTCGGTTAGTGGCGTACTCGCCTGCTCGGCTCGGCTTGGCTCGCTTACGCGTGAAATTATTTCCGCGTAAAAACAATAAAACAAAGAAATTACCTGCAGAAGTTGCTTTGCAAGATCAATGGCAATCAACCCAGCACTGCAACCCATTCCACCAAGATTATAACTCATTACATTCCCTCTAAGCTTATAATGGTTCACAATCATGGCACTCAACGACGGAGTCGGACAAAACAAACTGCAATTCACAACCAATATCCCAATCTCCTTGGCTTTAATCCCAGTTTTCGCCAACAAATCATCAATCGCTCCATACATCACCATCTCCGCTTCTTTCCTCGCTTCCGCCATACACGGATTAGGCGGAACCTGCAACACCGCATCCGGAAAGTACGTTTTCTGTCCTAAACCCGACCGTTCAAGAATCTTCTTCTGAAACGCCAAATTCTCTTCAGTAAACGTCCCGGCTCGAGTGGACCGGTCCATAAAGATCTCCCGCGTCACAGTTTGTGACTCGTTCGATTTATACGCGGAGAAATCTACAAGATAAACCTTTCTAGGTCTGCTCATGAAGTATAGAGTTGCTAGAAACACGATTAAAGCCGAGCATAGCACCACGGAGACTAAATTGAAGCGGAGTTGGTCCCATAGGTAAACGAGATCGCGTGTGGTGAGTGTGGATAAGTGGATTGAGGCGATGGCGATGATCGGGGTAAGTAGCAAGTACATAGCGTGTGAGATTAAGTAATGGTAGCCTAATTTGACGTATTTGAGTTTTACGGAGACGAGGAAATTGGGGAGAGACGCGGTGGGCGGTTGCGAACTCGCCATGGAGATCAAAGAAGTAAATCAAGGGTTTTGAAATTAGAATTTTTTGATGGATTTTGAGAAGAATAGAGAGAATTGAGTTGAGATAATATGGAAATGATGTGATATGAAAGAAGGTGGGAAATTTGGGTATTTAAAGGGAATGGAGGGAGGTATAACTACCCCAACTAACTTTTTAATGCGTACACATGATTGAATATTCGAATAACTTCTATAGCTGTGTGGATTGTACTTTATGCAGTGAGTATTGTACACCTTATTAGTTTTCGTTTTGTAATTGTTTTTGGTTAGGTTATATTGTTTACTGAACATACGTATTTCTAATTTATTTGTAATTTAAAAAGAATGTTAACAATACATGATACACTTGTCAAAACATGAAATGAATCTAACCTGATCCATGACGATATTTCCACGGATTTCGAGATGAACGAGCCACGTCTTGATCTTCTTCTCCGGTTGCTTGAGATCTGCGATGGCCTTTCGGGGGTGTGGAGGTGACTGCTAAGAAATCTTGAGGATCTCTTGTTTACAGACACAAAAAATGGTTATGGTGGTGGCTCTTATTGAGCATGACCCTTTAATAAGGAGATGGAGACCTCCTTATATAGAGAGTCTCATGGCCACCATCATGGTACCCTAATGGGCCTAGCCCAGTTAGGGTTACCTCCACAAAACCCCCTCAGCCCAATAACATTGTATTAGTCCATATAATAAAATAAGCCAAACATAATAAGTTTAGGGTCGTAAAACCGGGTTTAGTACCATACCCCTACAACACTGATGGAAAGGGAGTATTAAATAAAGCAATTTTTTGTAATAATCCAAGTTGTAAATTCATATATTATGGAACAGTGAAAATCGAAACAAAAATAGAAGTAAATAATTGCATGTTTATCTTATCGGATCTGGATAGGCATGGATTCTAAAGAGGTGTTAGCAATCATGTGGAAGTTTGTTGCTAAGATAAACAGAAGAATACCTTTTGGGGCGCAATAGGGCTGGTTACAAACTTATAAAGTAAGCCAAGTTAAACTAGATAAACAAGGTAGCCTAGTTTGTCTCGTATTTTCATTTATTTATTTATTTTGAAGGAGCTGAAAATTGAGTTTGAGCTCGGCTTGTAAAAAGCTTGATTCGGCTCGTGGCACCCGTGGTTTGATGTGCCAGCTCCTTTGAATTAAAACAAGTATTTAATACGTATTTAGTTGGTTGTTTATGGACTACATTGCGTGAGTGTATCTAAAAATTTAGTTTAGCTATAACTTATAACATATGACATTGAGTTTTAAGATTAACTTAAACGAGGAAACAAACTAGTTTACAAATCTAGCTCGACTTGACTCGACTCGTTTATAAATGAAGCTGATTTTGAGCGAGTTTTGAATAAAGTTATTTGAAAATGGCTAGGCCACAAGCATATAGGTTGGATGTGGTTTTGTAACAAACCTACCATGGTCACGATAGGTTGTTACAATATGTTATTTAAGATATTGCATAAACCTAATCGGGATAATAAGTTCTAAGAGCACCTTATAAGAATCTACATCAACTATGGACATGAGGATTAGGGTAAATAATGTACACCACATTACTTGCCCACAATTTGCATTTACATGAACATTGGATCCTGTCATAACTTCGTAACTAAATATGGGACTAGACTAGTATCATGATGTGTCTTTTTAGAAATTATTTGATCATGACACACGGTAAAACAATAAACCGTTAGCATGAATAACATGCTTAAAAATAGATATAACCCAATAGTCTTCTATACGAATGGAACTTATCATGACTCGGTCATGTTTTAGGAAAGTAGTTATCAGAGGAATTTATTGTTGGACTTGAAATTAGGTAACGGTTGACATGCCATGAGCGATGGAGAGAATGATGTTCGAATGTTGCTAAAGATGGTGTCCGATCGAGTTTATTACTATTTATGTTGGTCAATGAGGTAGCTAGCATACTGGATTATCGGTGAATTGAAAGATAGCTACGAGTGACAAAAGATCACAATACAAACAAGATTTCAAACAAAATGCAGAAAAATGACAAATATGTGTGTGTGTTCTTTTTTAAACTTTATTTTACTTGCATCTTTTTAATTATATGTTGTGGCTGACTAAGAATTGCATGATGCCCCGCTACGTCATTGCCACGTAGATAATTGGTTTTTACCCTTAAACTATAATGTTGTTGTTTCTCTACTATTTAAATAAAAATAAATAAATAAAACAAATATTTATGTGTGTGTGTGTTTGCATGTGATTGAAGGAAAATAGTGGACCCCACTCACCCAAAGAATGGAAAGGCACTAATCGACTGGCGCTCAGACCACACGTTATTTGCAGCTTAGGGGCGGTAAAGGAGGGAAACACTACAGAGGGGGGTGGGGGGGGGGGGGGTAGGACGACCAACGGTAAAGGAGTGGATGGTGTGGGCCCTCATGCTTTTCACTCTCTCTCTCTCTCTCATACATGTGTGTGTATTGTGGTGGCAAAGAGGCTTTAACTCACAGCGAGACATTATGGAGAATGCTTTCGAAGTCTCGTTTTCTACGTGGCGATGACGTGGAGAGGCTTTATAGCCCCTCCATAGTGAACATCCTCAAGGAGTCAAGGGGGCTAACGTCCTTTGATAATTGCGGTGTTGTGGTTTGCGCGTTGGCTTACCAACCTAAGTAATTTGTCAGTAGTTATCTTATTAAACAAATAATAAATAAATAATTTAAAAGGAAACTGTAAAATCAAATGAGGATGAATTATGAATATGTTATATAACTATACCTTTACTTTGACTTTTGGTTTTATATAACATTTTGTGAGTATGTAATCGTTGAAAACGATGACACCGCAAGAAAAGAAGAAATGAAGCAGGGAGAAATTTTATTATGTCAGAATGAAAAATTACAACAAGATACCTGTATGTATATATAAAACATACACGGCACTTACACGCCGTATAATATATGTAGCGTCTATGTTTTTAATCTAGCGTATAAGTATATACGCTCACAAAGTATAAGTGATATAGAAAGGAAGACATGGCATGGTATGATGTTAATAATCGAATAATGTAAATAAGACCGCCTTAAGTCAAAATCATTTGAGGTTTGAAAAAGTCAAAAAGTTCATCACAATTTGACCAAACATAAACAGCGTGAGTTAGTTGACCAAAGACTGCACGTATAAACCAACTGTACTCCCCCAACTGAAAACAAACACACAGCGTGATGCTAACCCATTCCAGCGCTACAACATTTAATGTCGTCGTTGAATATTATCATTTACACTACATAAATAGAAACAATGCCACTTGATTGCTGCCTGCTGGTGATACAATAAATACATAAATAAAATGATTTCATATTTATATAAACTAGCTAGTAGTATTCTTCCAAGGAAAGCCATGAAATTTGATCGGTATCGGTTCGCTACTCTACCGGTATTTGTTATAGCAATGGAAGCAGAAAACTCAAATAATAAAATCATGATATGCTATTAATCGGTCCATCACGGTATTGACTCTCGCATACCAAAAGGTGTTGTATTTTGAATACAACCTCATTTTCAACAAAGTTTAGACCGATGTGTCAAAAGTGAACACAACTGAGCAAATTATAAAAATGACCATTGGTATGGGTTTTGATAATACCCAATTACCCATACATTTACCGATGTAGTTCGGTTCGAATTGATTTGGTTCATAACAGTAGTACCAGTACGTTACTGGCAATCATACAACTCATGATACAAACAAAGATACTTAATTTTGAATACAACTCAGTTTTCAACGAATCTTATGTCGAAATATGGAGAAAAAATAAATTAAACACAACTGTCTATTTTAGTCTTTTTTTTAAGAAGCTAGATGTAATTGACAAGAGACTTGTGAAAATGCGACATATTTTAGTCCACGCAAGGAAACAATACGTGTCTTGTATGGTTTGTCTTATCCATTTCTTCATACAAAGATTTTATAATGTTGAATATTATGGTGGTTCTGATATCATCATAAAAAAGAAAATGTTGAGGATTCCAAGGTTACATTAATAAAAAATCATTTTTTGATAAAATAGTTACTAGTTACGTTATTTGGGTTGGCCAAAAGTTTTTTTCTTTAGGTCTCTTAACTCATAAGGGTTTTCTTTTGTTTGATATCATGGGCTCGTGAAACTTGTTTATGCGTTTTCCGTGTTGATGCATTTTATTATGCCTGTTTATATAATATAATATTATTATTTCTTACTATTTGTGAGGTTATCTTTTGTGGTTATGTGAAGAAGAGCGTGGAGTCCAGCCACATCAATTTGAGGACGCGGAAACCATCATGTCCTAGACGCAAAGGGATTGAGGGCGAGCATGTGGAGGACATCGTAAGCGTCAGGACGAAGGAAATGATTTTTTTATAATTATTCATTACATTAGTAATTTTTAAACAATCATTAAGTTCCACTTCGGGACTCCAATTCAAATTTCATACATGTCGGAGGAGATAAAGGTGTTGACATTCTTTAGTTTAAGAATAGAAGGAAAAAATATGAGTTATCATGAGAGGAATGGTGTAGTTTTCGGTTGTAACAAGTGTAGCTGGGTGGGGTTTGGGTGTTTGTTTAGTTTTGGTGGCATATGTTCTCTTTTATACACATTGGTGTTTGTATTGGTGTGTCATATGACTTGCTAGCGTTTTTATTAGATTTTTTTGTTGGTTGTTTAAAAAAATGGTTTCACGGTTCCACCTCACTAATTGTTATTTCAATTTCTATTAGCCGCCTAGTCACATTTCACATTTTTACAACACACCTTAGTGTAGGGTGAATGAGATCTGAAACTCCCCATGCCTACTTGGTATCATTTTTTTCTTATATTTCACATTACCACGACGAATGATCTAATGATGATCAGTTTTTTTAGCATCTCCTACTGACTAGTAGGGGTGTTCATCGGATCGGATAACGAATTATTTGGTTTATTCGGTTCGGGTTATTCGGATTTTAAAATTTTTGGACCATATCCGAAATCCGATCCGAATTAGGAATATTCCTATCCGATCCGAATCTATCCGAATTTAGTTCGGATCGGATTCGGATGATATCCAAATAATCCGAAATTATTTGAATAATCCGAAATAAAGCTAAAAAAATTTCCTATTGTTTTGTTCATAACATTTAATAGTTTAAAATCACAATAAACATACAAACCGGAAAATACGAATTACTCTTAACACAAATTTAAAGTTTAAACTTCAAATAATAATTTAATAAATATACCAAACCGGAAAATACCACTAAAAACATGTTTTTTATTCGGATTAAACGGATATCCGAATAATCCGAACAATCCGAATTTTTTAAATTCAATATCTGAATCTGATCCGATTCGAATCCGAATTGGTTATTCGGATATTCGGATTGATCCGATCCGAATAAGAATTCGGATGGGTTTCGGTTTCGGTTCGGATTTCGGTTTTTTTCGGATTTCGGATTTCTTGAACACCCATAGCGGTTGATCCTATGTAAACCACAACGTTTGGAGTTTATAAGTGGACATCAATAAATGTTGCATAGCCATGACCACGAATCTAGCATCACAAAAACGTAACGTCGATCATGGATAAGCATGGATGGGTTGGTGAAAGTTTCACCATTAATAGATTACGTGATTAGGTTCTTTAGTTCAATTGCATATATATGGATTTTAGATAAAAAATTAAATGATGTCAAAAAAATATAATCCTATACACGTAGCCAACGAATATGATAACATATTTCAAATAACTTAACACATAATACGTACACAAAAGTAGTATAGTTATGAAATGATTTTACTTGTATGTATTAATTACTCTTCTAATCTTAGTAATGTATAAATTATTGTTAATAGAAAAACTTAATTTCAACTTTTCACATAGTATTGAAACTTCTTTATTTCATGTAGCTCGGTCGTAAAAATCCTTGTCTACGATCTCTTGTAGATGATTTGACAGTTTACGCATCTCTGGCGGTGCTAATGTGATATCCTCGTATGAGATCAATTTGAAACTCCACTTGGGTAACGATTCTTACAAAGCAATTTCATTCTCTGTATACAAAACATAGTAAGTGAATACCAATTTAAGAAGAATAATTAGGGCAGCAAACAAATTAGATGTGGAAACACCATACGTTCACTTGTTCAAATTGCTTGACTTTCCAGAAGACAATTTATTACTTGGTTCAATTAATGCAATGCTATTAAATTTTCTGGTTGCAGGTAGGCTGGCAAATAACTTGTTGCAATGAATCAAATATTGTTGAGAAATAAAAATAAGAAGAAATGGTCTATAAGTTCGTTTTGAAAGGAAATAATAAAATATGTTTTTAAAAAATAAAACAATTAAGTATTATATTTTTTTATCTTTATAAATATTCTTAACATTCAACAAAAGTTTAACATTATATAACTTTTATTACACAAATAATATATATGTTTGTGTCTGTTTTGCATGTATTTAACTTAACGCGTAATTATGGCAAAGAAAAAAAATTAGACGTATTGTGCGCGCCCTTGTCCCGCTTCACACATTAACAACCCTCTACACACGCATATAAAGGGGTCTCTAGATAGAAAAACTATGCCTAAGTAAGCTAAAGAATAATTCTTAGCTTTTCATTGCCATATTACATTATTTTAAAAAAAATTACATTACAAAATCAATTATATATTTTTTATCTTTAATATGATATTGCTAATTGAAAATGATGATTGAAAAAATACATGAAACATAAAAGTGTGCGTGTTTAACCTTTTGGTGCTACATTATTTGTGCTAAACATTTCATGATGTATTTTTGTACTTGATTTTATTTTTATAGATTATAGATTTTTTGTATTATGTTTTTATACTTAACTTATAAACTGGAGTTTTATGTTGCGTTAAAATCCAGCACATTACTTTGTTGTATTAATTAAAATCCAACACATGGCTAAATACGTAACATACATAAATTTGAGAACAAAAAACCCAACACATTTTAGTACATTAAAAATAACAAAATGCTACACGTGTTGCAATACGTGGATGGCACAAGTTTAACAACTAATAAACTTGGTGCTTGTAAGTTGGAAAAATATACTCGTGAAGAACATTTGATGTTTACTAGCCTAGGTGCACTAGGTGTTTGTTATTTTTATCTGTTCCAAAACCAAAAGAATTGAGGCCTTAAATTGTAATATACACTATAATAGTATAATACAACATATTGCATATATGCAAGTATGCAACGAATTTTAGCTACAAATTCAAATAAGAAATCAAATTAAATAAAATGAAACAGACTATATATAGTAAAATGTTACATCAACATACATACAACAAAAACCATCTTCAAGGAATGTCACTTTGGTGGCAAAGTCTTAAGACTCAGTAACTGTCTAAAATTAACATTAAGAAAAACTAATTGCAATAATATATAATTGATTAGGACTATAACATTGCGTTGGAGAAACAAACAAATACTGCAATAAAATCCAGTACATTGATTATTGTATTAAAAAATATTGCACATTGCTAAACTGTATTAAAATCAACACAAATAATAATCTAGCACACAAAATAAATCAACACAAATAAAAATTCAACACAAAGAGTTCTGCCCATGCTCCTATGAACATAATAAACTGCAATCGCCACCGCTACAAATAGTAGCTATTCCTTCTCAACACTGAACAAGGTGTTGATTAAATAAGTGGGTTATGGGGTTTGCTATAACTCATTTATCAATCCGTAACATGTTCAATTAAATAAGTGGGTTATGTGGTTTGCTATAACTTTTTTATATATGGTTTATACTTTTAAGAACATTATTTTAGGGTTCATATCTTCAAATAAATTTAAGTGTTTAAATACGTTAATATTGTAAGTAATAAGTTATAAATGTAGAGCATAGTTATTTATTTTAGGACAATAAGTTATATAATGAAAATGTGTTTTGTAAAGCAGATATTTGTTTTATACTTTTATGTAATATTCAACTTGTATAGTTGAGGTTGCAGGGAGTTAAGGGTGGTAGATACGAACTTTGATTCAATATTAAAAGATATGTACGATGTACCTTCTCATACGCCATTAATGACGACACTCTTATTTATTCTAGAATATAACTGAGTATTAATAATATAATAATTAATAATCTATAATATATAAACGAAGACATAAAAATTCTACGTGTCGCGATGTGGTCGCTCCCTTTTTTTGAGTCATCAGATTTGCTTGATTTTTAAATGGAGGCTTCTCATACATTTGACCCGAATTCATGGGTATGGGTCTTATCAAACCCATGTATTCCTTAAACGGGTTATAACATCTCATTAAATTAAAAATTATTCTCACCAAATTATTTATGTAAAAATCCTATAAAATAGGATATAATAAAAAATAATATCTTATTTATTTTAAAAAAGTTTTATATATTATTTAAATTAAAAAACCAATTTGATAATAAAAAAAATAAACGGGTCTTGAGTCTTATCAAACCATAAGTATATTATTAACTTTCATAAATATTATTTATAATTAAAAAACCAATTTCATAGTAAAAAAAATAAACGGGTCTTGGGTCTCATCAAAACCATATAGCTTTTAAACTGGGTTATAACATCTCATTTATTTGTGAAACAATTTATCATCAAACCATAAGTATATTATTAACTTTCATACAATAAAAAAAATATAAATTAAAAAAATAAATAAATATTATAACAAACAATATAAAACAACTCCCGTAATACGGGGGATAAAAACTAGCAATATATATATATGTAAACCAATCCATTAAAGATCCATTGTAGGTGCCCTAACAAGTATATGGTCGACTAATTAACACAAAATTTGTTTTAATTTTAATATGCTTTTTTTGTTATTAAATAATTTATTTTTCTTTTAATTTATCAAGAAATTTTATAAACCAATCCAGCAGGGTGCTTCACTAATGACCAAACCGAACATACTTATAAAAAACAAAATAACTAGTTACATTACATGACACCATTTAGTCCAACAATAGTTCTTGTGTTTCGTTCTGTGGCAAATCCATGAGTATAGCGACGTCTTTATCCGTCCACCAATGAAATTGGAGTTTTGATTTTCTTGAATATCGAATCATTCTGGGCAATTCAAGTAAACCATAAAGTGGCATAAACGATCACATGCCATAGCTTGTTTCAGCGTTTTGAGACTGGAGATATGAACAACTCCAACAACATATTATGAATATAATTCACTAGTGACAGATCCTTACTGGACCACCATGAAATACGACTCTACGCCTACATAACAAACGGTCATTTGAGGAAAAATGTGCTTCACTGATTTCGGCTCTTTATGGCAGTATGTACAATCCAATGAAACAACATGAACTCTTTATGGCATGGAGAATGAACGGAATGGTACCGACTTAAGAATGAATCCAGTTAGCTAATATGTTCACCTCCTCAATTACTACCGACTACTCCAATACCAATGATGTTGCTTTTGGTGAAATAACCATAAGAGCAGATGCGAGTTGAAAATACTGAAGGATTCTCTTAAGATTGGCCGTGTTAGAGGATGACTAATCACTGATAAACATGACATGAGAGTATTGGGCGTACTAGCCCATTTTTTGGAAGATGAATCCCTTTGAATAAATGGTTTTCTGTGGCGGATTGCATTAAAGTGTTGAGACCTTCCATTGCAATTTAAGACTTCTTATAACAAAATGTGACATTATGCTTTTTTGAGAAATTAGTAGAAATTGTAAGATGTTTTCAAGTCAAGTCATTTTCGGCATTTTGGGTAACACATCTTAAGACCCCCTCATCAGTCATTCTTACGATAAGCATGAAGGAGGTAAATCACGTATACAACAGACTTGAGGTCACCTTCATCTTATATTACATACTTGCATAAGCCTAACCACTATCTCGCTATCACCAGAAGGATTATATTTACAGGTGATAGAAGGGTTACGAAATTAAAATTTGACTATGAGTCTGGGGGTGTTTGAAGTTGAATAGCACCTAAGTAGGTCAGCAAATGATCTTTTTTTACAACATATACATTTCTCAAGGTGTTTAACGTTGACACTTCTATAACCTGACAAACCATCATACTCCACTCCTAGCATCAGCTGACCACCATTGATCCGGTGCTCACTACTATTCGATTGTAACGTAAGACAGTTGTAGAAGAAGGGAAACGATGAATAAATTGTCACCACCACCCAATCTTTAGGGTCCGTCATTGTTCGATTGCAACCCTGCTTTGAGTGTACCACCACATGACTCATGAACTCTTTCATCCAGCTGATTCATCATGGTTCACCGAACATTGTCTTTTGTTTTAATTCTTTATTTTATTTCGTGACTAAAATCTCCGGTTTGCTGTCAGATTTGGTGGTTAAGGTAGTTAAAAAAATGATATATTTAGTAGTCAACGTAGACAGATAGGCAATTCATTTTGGTGGTTTAGAAATTAGAATGACTAAGAGAGAACTGTTTATTAACCAAACGAATGATTCAAAAAATATTATTACTGGTTTAACGAACTTTAACTCTTCCAAAAAATATTCCAAGTAGATAAAAGAGGTTGAACTGTTTCGTTTTTCTGTTTTTTTTTCCTGAATGAACATATTTAACCAAAAGTGCCAGCAAGTAGCTTAAGGCCCAACACAACAAAGAAGTTGAACTGTTAAAACCTAAATTGGCAACACGTACATTTATTTTAGGTAAACAAAGCTCAACCTTTTGTTTGATTTATGGCATTATTGTATTTATTGGCTTATGATTTTAATGCTTTTCAATAAAAAATGGTAGTGTTGGAAATTTGCTCATCCATTAATTGTTGAAATGTTGCCTAATTCACGTTCTCATCAACCCCTGGTTACCCATTTTCTAAATTGAGATAATGGAAATCAATCTTCCTAATAAAATACATTCTTTACTTATTTATCACTTTATTTGATTTTCTTCGTCCTTTTTTTAACTGAAAGTTGATATTTTAATTTGTCAAATTATATATTGAATTAAATTTTTGTATGTTATTTTATTTCAAGTTATCTATATGTAAAACCACATGAAATGCTTTATCTACAAGAATGTTTATTTTATAAACTTTTATTATTAACATAATAATTTGTACACATTTCTTTAAATTGAGCTGGTATCTTAAAATTTATAGTGTATTATTTAAAATAAATAGTACTTTTCTTTCCTACATTTATTATTTAGAATCAATCTATTTACATCCTACACAGAATGTTTTGTATCCTACACGACATACTTACACCTTATATTTACAAAACATTTAACCATACACAACCTACACAATATATCTAATTACATCATACACAACATATTTACGCAGTATATTCACACAATATTCAATCCTACACTTCCTACACACAAATATATATACATCCTACACAACATTTGAAAAGTTATGTAGGATTGAATGTAGTGTAGGATTGAATGTTGTGGAATATATAGTTTGTAAATAATGTTGTGCGTGATGTATAATATATTGTATAGTGTTGAATGTTGTGTAAATATAGTGTGTAAATATGTTCTGTAGGATGCAAATATATGGTCGATAATTTTCGGACATTCTAAAAGTTGACTTAACTTACACGTATACACAACAATAAAAAATGTGAATAAATCATAAATATTGAAATTGGTACGATCTGCTCATCAAAATTGAATGAACATGGAGTGATCGATCTTTTAATTGTAGGGATTATTAGCTTGATAATTTCTTTGAATATTTAAATGTAGGATCGTGATAATTTTTAATTTAATTAAAATATAGATTTGAAAAGTGATTATGAAACTATAACAAGTCAATATAATTTTAAAAAATTTAAATAACAAAACAAAAAAATTATATTTATAAAAGAATAAATATGAACATTGTTTTGACCTGGGATGTGTGCTAGATCATTTAAATATTTTAACGAGTTGCTTATTTGGTTGTAATTAATTTTATATTAAAATAACAAATTAAATATATAGATTCATATATAAAAGATTAAACTAAAACTTCTAGACATTTTAATACTTACCAAAATAACACAATTCAACATTTACCACTATACCCTTTGATTTAATTAAAAGAAAAAGAAAAAGGAAATTTGTGATTGGTTGAAACCACTTCTTGCATTTCTCACACTAATATGATTTCTTTATTGAACTTTTATATATATATATATATATATATATATATAAACCGGCTATAACGTGTAAACGCGTGAACCTACCGTATCAACCCAAACACGACCATGGTCGAACATGTTAAGACTTAATCCAAACCCACAAATCACATGTAAGCTTCGTGTCATGTTAGGAAGTCACACCCTACCAACAATGTTGAAAGCTATTACGTGGTTTATATTGAATTATGCAATAAAAGTTATTGTCAGCTGAAAAACATTACTACAAGGCGAAAATTCCAGGTCTTCATCTATTTATAGTCTTATATAGTTAAAATGCCATTTAAACTTACCCGCAACATTAACTCATAACACCTCACAACTAGTACAACAATAATAATAATTATAAAAAAAAGGTATCAAATCCATGTTTAACCTAAAACTAGCACTAGAGGTACATGTTAGAAACATACCAGTTTTAACTTGCAAACTCCAAATCCTACATGCCCCAAATGCCGCGAGCGGTTGCCACCTTGTTATTGGGCTTTGATGTTAACTCAAACAATATTCGAGCGAACGTGTCGGAATATTTTCCATCAGTAAACAAGATTTCTGCAAACGCGTTCTCGTAGGCTAACAGCAGAGGCCGGTTTTGTGGCTCTGAAACTAAGCTTTCTAGTATCATTGCAGCTTTTCTACACACTTCTGGTACCGGATGTGGTGCTTTTATGACTTTTAACAACTGGTCAACCGCCCTAACCAAAATAAGTTATTGCATATAGTTAGTTTTAATAACCGATTAATTTAGCCCAACAACAGTTTGGTTCGATTTTCGGGAATTTTCTTTCTAAAGTATCTGTCATAATATGATCAAAATAGCTTGAATGGCTAAGAAACAGATCAAATTGGTCAAGCGGATCAAACTAGCTTAAAAGCTACGTTTCATTTGAAACGTTTGATTATTAATGAAATAGTATGACTTTTATAAATCATATCTGAAATGCTAGTTACTCTTTGTTTAAAGAAAACAAAAGTGTTTTAGCTCAACCTGACATGCAAGCCTGTAAATGAACCACACGTTCAGTAGACCATTCAGCAAGAACTTAGTTTATATTCGTTTCTTTAAAAAAATGAATGAACATGTCTCGTTCGTTTAATTAAAAATTTGCTTACGTGTGTTCGTTAATATACTTAATTAAAATTTTAGGGGCGTTACAAATTAGTTTTGTTTTACTATATTTTAAGACACTACACATTGTCCTTCACATTTACTCTTATATGGTTTTAGCTCGTCACTTTCTCTCATCTATGTTCAGTTTTATTCGTTCGTTTACGTACATGAGTTGTTCATTTACATCGTTAACGAACGGAACAAACGAACACGAGCACATTCATTTTCTTAGTGAACAAACACAAACAATAAAACCCGTTTAATTGTTAGCTTTGAATCGTTTGTGCGGTTAAAGTTACACAAACAAAGATATACTTACCATCTTTCACTAGCAAGCTTCAATCGGCAATCCATATTGACTTCTGCAAGGTTATAAAGTGCCCCAACTGCAGCAGCTTGTGCATCGACAGCCGGCAGGCTCAAAAGATCAACCACCCTCTTGTAAATCTGCAAGCCAAACCATCGAATATTTAAATAATAACTAACCAAAATACAAGACTACAAGTCTACAAATAATTAAAAGCAACTATAAAACCTGTGATGAAGAAGGAAGTAGAAACGGTTCATTATCAGGGTTTATTATCACACGTCCAATTAACTCTGCAGCCGCACAATGCCACGATTTTATAGATGATCCCAATATTCCCACAATTGCTTGAACTGCTCGTTTTTCACTTTTTTTGTATAAGACAAAAGAATCTATTATTTAAAGAAGATATAAAAATAACAAAAAGATAGATTAAGATTCTTACGTGATTTTTATGTAAGAAGGTTTTGATGAGCTAAAGATTCTAAGGTCAATAAGTGGAGCCAAATTCACAACCGTCTCAAGACAATTTGTTACAAGTTCTTCATCCTCTGTCAACAATGAAGATGCATTACTAGTAGGCTTGTAAACAAACCGAACAAACGATAGAACAAAAAATTTAAAACAAACAAGGTTTTCTTGTTCGTACTTCATTAGTTAAATCAACATGTTCATGTTCGTTTATGTTCGTTCATGAAGAGTATAAGCAAATGGTTCATAAGCGTAAACGAACGAACGAACATAACATATTCATAAGCGTAGATGAACGAACATAACATAGATGAACAAACATAGGCAAACATAACTGAGCTAGCACCAATTGAAAGTAAACTGAACATTAATCTATCGGGCCTAGAAAATAAATAAAAATTGACTAATTTGTTATAAGTAGTATCTGTATTTCATAAACTTGACTCAATTATAATGGGCCTAAACAAATAAGCGAATACATAAACAAACATTCACAAACATATATGAACAGACAGGGCATGTGTTCATGTACGTTCAATTTGTAAGTATACATAAACGAACTTCCAGCACAACGGTTAACTGAACTTTCAGTTCGTTTAGAGGTCTAATTACTAGCCAGAAGAACAAATATATATATATATATTACTCTTTTAAGTGAAGTCTTTAAAAAATGGTGGTTGAGAATATTGATAGGTTATATATTGTGTCTCTTAATTACCTATAGCATGGTCTTCAATGCATTGAAAGATTGTTTCCAAACAATGACGATGTTGACCCATTATGACTTCATTGTCAGGCATAAACGAGAAATTCCTTAACACATTTGATGCAGCAACCGCACACATCTGCTTTTCAGCCCGACCTTCATCATCTAGATTAAACAAACCGTCTTCAGAAAGCCACCAATCGGAAGGATGAGCTTTAGCGGCTTTTTTCTGCAGGGATAACTCTGAAACAGGACCAGATCCTATGCTGCCATAAAAAGAACAAATTTTAAAGTTACATAAAGAAAGAAACCGTTAACGTGTCACTTGTCACAGGAACTACACCTGTAAACGAACCGAGCATTCAGTGAACAGTTCGTGAACCATTCGGCAAAAAGTCTGTTTATGTAATAACGAACGAAGATGAACCAAAAAACTGTGTTCGTTTAGTTAAACGAACGAATATGAACACATGTCTCGTTTGCTCATTGAAATGTGTTTATGTTCGTTCAATTATGCTCATTTATGGATTACGCTCATTTATGTTCCTTGGTATACGTTTGTTTTAAGTCTGTTCGTTAATATAGTCATTTAGATTTTTTTGACCCATTACAACTCAGTCTAGTTTTAATAAATTTTTATCTCCAACACATTGCTCTTTACATTACTTTTAACTAGTTTTAGCCAACTGTTCATTTAGGCTGTTAAACAACGAACATGAACGAACAAAAACACGAACAAGAAAACCCTTTACGTTTAATTATTTGTGTCCAATCGTGCTCAGTTAAAAGTAAACGAACAGACATGGACACGCTCCGTTCATCACAAGCCTACATGAAACTTACTTTGTTTGGGGTACATCATTTCCAAAACCGGTAACAATGGAGTTAACACCTAGTGACCGTGTTCTTGGTGTCTTTACAAGCTCTTTTGGGAGAGAGATGTCACGCCAGTCATCTATCTGTTGTTGTACAAAATATATATAAGAAAGATAGTAATATTTACATAATATGAAACTACAGATGAATAAATAAACGTACGACTTGGAGAAGAGCATCGAGTAATCCTTGTATCTTTGCAAGTGGAGTTGCATCTTTCCGTACTTCATCTTTTTCTTTGAATGACAGTAAAGTTAAAGCATTTAGTGCCCATGTTAGCTCGCTTTTTAATCCACTTTGAAGAGCAAGAACAATCCTTTTAGTATTTTGATCTGCATAAGAGGAAGAAGGGTTAAATTTGAAATTATCCAACTTCACTTGCTACTAATCAATTAATCATGAATTTGTAGCAAACTGCATGTCTAACTTCAACAAAAAAAGTACAAGACTATAACGTATGACCAGGAATTACTGTTGTTTAGAGATTAAGGCTTTCAATGGTAGTGTTGACCATAAGGTAATTAAATTTAAGAAAATGAGTGTTGACCATTGTAGAAGAAGACCTCTTGAAGAAAAGTAGCTTGATTTTTTAAAATCTTTTAAAAAGAAGCTTAAATGAAATATTTGTTAACCTATTAACTTCACTATGCAAGTTCTATTCACTTCACCAGTGTAGAAATCTTAAAAGTGGCTTGAGTTTTAAAAATCATGTGGTCAAACTGTGAGATCAAAACTATGTCCACATTAAAGGAAAAGGTAACGATATAATCAATATTCAAGAAACAGAGAAAACACTAGAAATTAACTTAATTAGTAAGACTGTGTGGGACAGCTATTAAAGTCTAGCCTCTTTGTTATATTTAAAAATAGATCCTTGCAGTGTTAATAAACAAACAGAAGAAATATTGCTTCAATCCAATATGACTGAGAACAAGATGTTTCCAAGAGATTCAAAGAAACTCCAACTAATCTTACTGCTCTTCATTCGCAAAAACAAAACGACCTAGTCTACCAAAAGAACGAATCTATAGTCGAAACAGTGACACCTACAATCAAAAGAACGAATCTAGCATACGAATACTAGCAGCCACTTCAGTATATCAGTCAATCTCCTACAAAAGTTGTATGAAACAACAACGTATTTAAAGCATTGCACGATTTCACCCTCCAATTGCTCATCTTCAAATTTTCCGTTCATCATGTTATGAAAAAATAAAGGTATATTGACATATACATATCATAACAAAAGTATGTTGCTGATCTTATGAAGCATTTTGACATTAAAAAAAATACTAATCTTCTACAACTGTACAAATTATCAAGCCCTAGAGGCAAAATAGCAACATAATGTATGTCAATTTAGCCTTGAGTATTAGCATTTAACCAATAATAATGT
Organism: Bidens hawaiensis; assembly: GCF_021521415.1. Classification (NCBI taxonomy): domain Eukaryota; kingdom Viridiplantae; phylum Streptophyta; class Magnoliopsida; order Asterales; family Asteraceae; genus Bidens; species Bidens hawaiensis. The sequence goes on along the minus strand of NW_027491121.1, from coordinate 111,517 downwards.
TTGGAGAACAATACAAGTGTAATAAGAGAATTAGGGTTTAGACTGACCAGCAAAAGAAGCGTGAATTTGGAGTGAGGGGCCGAGGAGTGTGGACGGCGCGGCGGAATCGGCCAAGGCGGCAGCAGCCATGTTGCTGGCGGTGCTTCCTATGGGACGGCCTCTCTTGGCCGCCGGAGTGCCGGAGCCACCGTAACCACCTCCGCCTTGCTTACCCAGCTCTCGTTTCTGCATCTCTTTTCTGTTTCGTACAAACAAACACAAACACGCGTGTGACGGGGTTAACTTATTTTTAAAATCGCCCTGAAGAAAGCCGATTAATTGTTAGTCGGTATCTTATCGAGTCTCGATAAAATTAGACAAGGTTAAAGATTTTTTATATAAAATATTTGTACTTAAGGTGAATTTTGATTTGATTAATCTCAATTAATCGTTAAATCGTTAGTCTTTGCTTCACCGTCTGATTAACGGCTAATGAGTTTACAACTTTGAGTATAGGTATAATAAGCTAAGGAATAACAAAAAGAGCTTAATAAGAAAGTGTACTAAAGTAAAAATGTATTTCACTTAATTAAAAATGTTACAGTAAGGTCATGACATATTTTTTTGAGTTGGAGTGACGATTTGGGCTTGCTACACTGATCAGATAAAAAAGTTTTTTCAAGATAAAATTAATTATTTTGCTTATGATCCTAAGAATCACTTATCATCCTTAAATTGAAGAGTATCTAGCTTGTATCACTAACTTAATAGTTAAGAACACGATGATACTGTCACGTGCGTAAAAATATGCCCATGTAATAGGGGTGTTCTTCGGGTTATTTATTCGGGTTTCGTGTTGTTTGGGTAGGGTTGTTCGGGTTTGAACTCAAAACAAACTGACCCAAGAACCGACCCAAATAAGTTCGGCTTGTTCGGGTTTCGGGTTAAACGGGCCGGGTATATTCGGGTCGGGTTTAATAAAATAAAAAATATCTGCCATTAACAATATTATAAATTAAAAAAAACATATTCCAAGCCATTATAATATACAGCGATATTCAATAATAACATATATTATTTAGCAAAACATGAAATTTATCATACAAACATGCATTAGACGGGATGGAGTGTTATAGCATGTGGATCAATACTTGTGTAGATTAAAAAAACATGTTCAATACATATTGGTTTAAATACCATACTATTTATCTTTTTGAATGAAAATACATTCTCAACATGCTTTATGATAATTAATATATTGTGATCCAATGTGATAGATCCACTACCAATTTGAGTCTTGTGAACAGCCGAGCAAGAATACATAAGACCACTATGTTACTTCACCACTAAACTACCCTATAGAAATTAGGGATACATGCATCGATGTACTATACTTCGGGGTATTTGGGTCAACCCGAGTTTGGGTATTTCAACCCAAATACCGACCCGAATATATTATCTCGGGTTTGGGCTAGGAGTTTAATCGAATCAGATGAATTTAGATCGGGTTATTCAAGTCTCATGTCGCTTCGGTTCAGTTCATTATTCAGATACGGTTAAAAAAACACACCACTACCCTATAGAAAATGCATTATGATTTCACTTCATAACATTAGCTAAATTAATTTTATAATATTTGAATAGCCACATTAGCCTTTTTAACCAGAGGGTGATGCCTTATGTTTTTGTGTTTTGAAATACACCACTAGAGGCCACGTAAAAATTAACTATACTATTAAAATAAAACCATTTTTTCACATGTTATTTACTTAAAGTGGTTAATTGAGACGGCAACTAATACTATTAACATTTATATAAGATAAAATGACAAAACTCGTCATTTATGTTTGCACGTTTTTTCAATGGTAGTCCTATAGCAAAATTAATATCAGAGAACATTCTTGATGTTTCAAATCCCTATAAGGTTACGTCCTTTGACACTAACCCAGTTAATATTTTTCGTTAAATCTGAACATGTGCAAGATACATGAGGGTAATATTGTAAATTTATATATTTATTTAATAAATAAAACTAAAATTACATTTATGCCATCTCCATCCTTCCTTCCTCTCTCTCTCTCTCTCTCTATATATATATAACAAATCTCAGCACTCTCTCTTTCTCTAACAAATCTCAACCCCTTTTCTTAGAACAGTAACAAATACCCATGAAATGTTTCCAGAAGATCCTCAAAACAAAAATTATTCAATCAAAATGATTCTGATGTTTGCATTTTGATTTCAAAATAGAAATCCCATCCCAGAAATAGAGCAATTTTAAACTTCAAATCGAAACCCGGCCAAACCCATATAAAAGTGTATTTGAAATTTGGGTTAGGGTTTCATCGCGCACAGGAAAAGACAGACACCGATACCACATCTGAACTCGCCGTATGTGACAACCGAAGGTAGTCGGCGGAGGGACTGTTGGAGATGGTAGTCGGCAACATCACACCCAAAATAGTGAAATGACTGATATACTCTCATGTGTCTTGCATATGATCAGATTTAACGAAAAATTTTAACTGGGTTAGTGCCAAAGGACGTAACCTGATAAGGATTTGAAACATCAAGTATGTTCTCTGACATTAAGTTTGCTAAAGGACTACCATTGAAAAAACGTGCAAACATAAAAACGTGTTTTGCCATTTTGTCTTTATATAATTACTAACAAAGTTACAAATGTAGCTTTAAATGTTGTATTAAATGAGGTTTTTAAATATTAATGAACTATAAACATTTTATTTTGCATTATTTATATCTTATAAATCCATAAGATATGTTATTACATATATTATTAAATTAATTTTTTTATTATAGTTTTTTAATCACTCGTGTGTTATATTGGTTATATCCTACTCCTAGTATTCATAAAAGTGTGCAAGTGAGAAATGGATTAATAGATAGATATACAATGGATGTCAGTAAGACTTTTTGATTAAATAAAATATCAAGTTTGAAATGAAATCTAAACATACACGGTTAGAAAACACAACACACAAATAAATAAATAAATATATATATATATATATATATATATATATATATATTAAGTGGTACTTATTTATCGTAATTTGATGTTTATGACATTGATAAATTGATTCTAAGTTTATAGTTGTTGATTAATTTAGTTAATGTCATGTTGATCACATTCTTTGCATTCAGTAAAAAATATTTGTAAAGAAATGCAAATGCTCTAACAAATGCTTAAGTACCCTTTAGTGTAAAATTTCAGTGACACTTTTTTGAGTTTTTCTTTACCATCCATGTGGTCCACATTCATCTTTGGTGTCACTTATTTTACTTTTCATACCAGTTTTTTTGCATGCAACTAAATGGGCATTTTTAGACGAAGATTGTTGGATACAGGCAAGAGAAAGGATACATACATGGAAGTTGTAGTGTTTTCAAATGTTTTTTGCATCTATTAAAGGACTTTAGTCTCACCGTATTGATGTCTCCCTGTTATAATGGATGAAAAATTGAGGATTCATTCCCTACAATATGGTTTTAGGTGGATTTAATATATGTAGTTTAAAGCAGTTAAACAGATACATATGGCTATTCGAATAATACATAATATTTTATATTAATTCATAAAGAAAGTAGAGAGAACTAGAGAAGCAAAAATAAAAATAAAAATAGTAGAGAAACAAACTCAGTTTATATTCATTTCATTCATAATCTAAGCAAACCACATAGAAAACTAATACATACAAACAAGACTCATAATATCAACTAAAAGAATGCAAAGACTATCAACTACTTTGACTTAACTCATCCATAATAAAAAGAAACAAAATAATCAATAAAATAGTAGTTTTAGTTTATTATGCATAATTGAATGGAGCACGTAACAAGCTTCTAACCAGTTCTTGTCTACAATGTAGACAAAAACTTGAGACGATTCCCTTGGTCTTCTAGAGTAGATATACGTCATTATTAAGTGAACATCACTGCATATTCCGCTTGCTACAAAACAACTAGTAACATATGAAAACAATTATTGGTTAACCATTTAACCCTACTAGACTATATTATAAGGAATAGAGATTGAACTAATATCATAATTTTTTATTTTATTTTAAATTTTAAAATTGTGTGTTAGGTAAGTTGCATCGTATGGGTGAGCAAAAACTCTATATTTGTTTTTTCGGTCCGGGACCTTCTAAATGTTCACGAATTATGCAATTTAGGCATTAAGAAAAACACGGTTCTTCATGGGATAATGAATGATCCTCACTGCGTGTTGGTGTATTTGAAAGATTAGAAACTGTGTCATCTTTCAAAACAATGCGGCTATCATGTAAAAAACGGCAATCATAAAATACTTGAACTTTCTTTGGATTAAGAATAGTTTCTTTTTTCATGGTTTGCTATTGAAGGATTGGTGCAATTATTCTTTGTACTTTGCTCGTTTGCTATCTAATGTCTCGCTAGTTGTTTAATGAAATTCTTTGTTTCGGAAAAAACAAAAACAAAAAAATGTCAGAAAAATTCTATATATTCGTTATGCTAACTAATTTGTTTATCTACATTATTATTATAATTATTTTAGTTTTGTTATATGTTAGTTTACAAGAAAATAACTATCAAAAGCTATCAATGTTTAATGAAAGCTATTTACATGTTTATAGAAAAAGATTTAAATGTTTAAAGTTTATATAAAAGTTACAGAAGTTTATATAAACGATGAAAATACTTTTATCTGAAGTCTGATTTGCGTAATCAAATGGGTGATGAGAATTTAAACGATAGTTGTATTTGTTTTATTGAAAAATATATGCGTACTATATGTTTTTGTTAAGTTTCAAAAAATGAAAACTCGTAAAGAACAATTTTAGACATATGATATTTTATTTATGCATTTCTAATGTAGTTTCAAGTATTTTTTTTGTTTGATTATTTTTTTTTCTATATTACACGAGTCGATCGGAGGGGCCCAACCGGACAAAAAAATTTATGTACCAATTATTTGACATGACCGGACGAACCGGATTGGAAAAAAATTATGTAGCTATGGTCAACTGAATACCGACTAAAAAGTTTTCCGACCCCTGTAAGAAAATTTTCTGGATCCGTCACTGGTTCTATCATGTCAAGAATGTTATTATAACTCTAATTGTTTTAAATATAAAAATATCCTTACTATTGATAGTGTTATTATTGTTTAATAAAATACAAATTATTTAACAATAAAATTGCTGAACACGAATAAGATACCATGACAACATACCTAGTGAAGGGGTATGCACCCGCCTTAACATCGAGCGGGGCGGGTCAACCCACAAGATATAGACAAGAGGCTTGAAATCAGGATGTCATGAAGACACAAAGCCAAAACCTATGCGCAAGCGCATGAAACATCTGCGCGTGGCGCATATCACATATGCACACAACACACACATTTAGTGTGAGAATAAAGAGAAGACCTTGCGCATCCCCGGGATAGGCGCATAAAGGCCGCGCGTAAGCGACACACAACAAATGAGACAATAGTCTAATCCAAATCAGGATAAGGACAACCATGATTGTACTCATCAGACAACCTTCCAGAAGGTATCTTTTAAGGAATAAAGAATGTGTTGATTGACAGCTGCCAATGAAGGGTGGACATCTCAGCAAAGCCCATGTGCCACCGCGTGATGGCACATGGATCAGGTGAAATACCTTGGTCAGAGAATAATCAATGAAAAAGCACCAGGTGTCCTAAGTACACGTGGCGCGAAGCAATAGGAGGAGGCCAAAAAGGCCCTAATTGGGTCTAAGCCCAATCATTGGAAACCCTAATACTATAAATACCACACCACCTCCACAGTTGGAGGCAGGCAAGAAAATATATTCTAAGTCCTTTACTCATTTTCAGATTCTGATTATCCTCTCCTACAATATCTGATTCTCACACCGGAGGGTTACCCCAAAGAGGACCCCTCTGTCCCTTTCTGAGGGGTAAGCTCACGGTACTGTTCGTTTTGTAGGTGGAAGAACTCGTATCTCGGAAAACCATCGGTGATATAGCACACTCGTACCCGAGGAACGTTGATCGTATACAAGTAAGTCGATACACGCTTCTTCATTGGCGCCATCACCTGTTACAACGGCAACAAAACCACTATTTCATCAATTTTCTCTCTGAAAATCTTCACCATGGTTTCCGGTGTTCGAAACAACGATCAAGTTCTGGAGGATAATGAGCTTGAGGATGTTAATGAGGGACATCAGGTTCTGAGGGCGCCGCGTGACACTGCGCGCACCACCAGTAACCATCCCTTCAACACAACACCTCATAGTCAAACTGAAACTCCCCCAGACGATCTCACGTTCCAAAATCTGACTGGTACAAAACAAAAAGGACCAATGGGCCCGGAAGTTGAAACCAATAACCCTAAAGAATGGCTCATAAACGAACAACGGCGTTTAATGGACAAATACAATGAGTTGGTAAAACACAAAAAGTTAGCTGATTTAACACAAAGGCTCGCATTTGATAAACAAACCATTCAGGGAACAACAAAAAAGACGCGCGCGCTGGAAGACGGTCATTCTGTTCACACCGAACAAGCTGATATTAGTGATGAGGAAGAGGTGCACAGCATGAAGAAGACGCGAGATACTCATGCAGGAGGTTCACAGCTTCGCGCACACATGCACATAGCACCTGGAGCCAAAGTTTATATGGATTTATACACACCATACAACCCACAAGCGAAAGGGCAAGTGGACGTAACCACACCATATAGGCCAGCCATCTTGGTAAAACATTCAAAATTCGCTGAGCGCGTTGCGAAGGCTCCCATTCAACACAAAACCAAGATGCCAAGTGGTTTAGGCAAGTACGATGGTACAACAGATCCAGATGATTTCTTACAAGGTTTTTATAACACTGGAAACTTAGAAAGCTGGACGATGCCAACATGGTGTCACATGTTTGCTCGCTGCCTCACGGGTGCAGCGCGTGTCTGGTTCGAAAGCTTGCCGACAGGACAAATCGATGAGTTCGAAGAGCTATTGGAAAAGTTCCAGGCTCACTTTGTACAGCAGCGCAGACACACGCGTGACCCCGATGACATCATGCACTGCGTACGCAGGAATGATGAAACCATTGAAGACTACATAACTCGTTTCAATCAGGAATCTCTTGCTATTGGAGGCATCACTGAACAACTCTTGCGCGTGGCCTTTATACAAGGTGCGCGCAGTGATCAACTCCGCAGAGCTCTCGTGAGCAGAGAAGGCATGCCAACCACTTGGGCTAAGCTTATGGAAGCATCGCGAATCTTCGCGCGAAATGAAAAACAAATTGCCCAAGACAGAGCAAGAAATAAAGGGCATCAAACAGAAGCACCACGCAACAATGAAAGGAGGGGCAAACAAAACTCCGTATGGTCCAGGTTGCAACAAACCAATTATTCTCCTGCAGAAAAGCAAGCGCAACAAAGTTCACCCCAACCCCAAAAAGACATTCTTAATCGCGGAGAAGGTGACAAGAAGGAAGGCGGCAGAGAGCCTAACAGACCTCTACCAAGAATATGGACTCCCCTCACCAAAACGCCTTCGCAAGTGCTAAGCACAGAGAATGTCCAGTTTAAAAACACCAGGCCATTACTCCATAAGGACCACCGAAAAGTGGCAAATATTGTGAGTTTCACAAATCCACAGGGCACAACATCGATGCATGCCATCATTTGAAGGATGCGATCGAAAAAGATGTGAAATCAGGCAAGTTAGCTCACCTGGTAATAAATCCAAAACCAGAGAACGAACAACCAGACGGAGCCTCAGCCAGTAAAAAATTCAAAAGAATCTGTGTAGCTGAAGGAAGAAAGCAAGGGCAAGGATCGAGGAAGAGAAGTGCGCAAATCCAAGGGGATTGGCGAGAGCAACAAGTAATCTTTCCAAGAATCAGAAGAGGCCCGTCTATCAGCAGTCCTCTAGTCATTACTGCACACATCGCTCATTATGAGGTATCAAGAGTCCTGGTGGACACCGGTAGTGAGTCAGACATCATGTATGAGCAATGTTTCAGGAAGTTGGATCTAGCAGACCAAGCAAGGTTCGAAGTTGTGAGTGCACCAATCTCGGGTGTCTCAAACGAAATTATTCACCCCCTAGGTCAGATACAATTCGAACTAACTATGGGGGATGAGAAGCACAAGCGAGCTGAAATTATCAACTTCCTGGTCTTGCCCACCACTTCATGCCATAGTATGATCTTGGGTAGAGGAACGATTGCCCAATTCAACGCCATACCGTCACCAGCGCATGGCGCGTTGGGGTTCCCAACACCAACAGGAGTAACATTTGTGTACCGAGATCATTTATGCGCAGTAATAAGTATACCTCGAGAGGGGAGAATGAAGCTTCCAGTGGCAAACAACGCGCCAGAGGAATGGATTCTCAACCCAAAATTCCCATAACAAACAATCACAATCGGAGCTACGATATCAGATGACACAAGAGTGAGAATGAAAAGATTGCTCACAACGTATATGTCAGTCTTCGCGTGGCAACATTCTGATATGACTGGGGTTTCGCGAGACCTGGCGCAGCACTCTCTCAACACATTCAAGTCCGTGGAGCCAATTGCTCAAAAGAAAAGAGTCATGGGAGACGAGAAGACAGAGGCCATGAATGAGCAAGTAGAAGATCTACTGCGCGCGAATATCATTCGCCCAATACGATATCAAACATGGGTAGCCAATCCTGTGATGGTAAAGAAGAGCAATGGGTCATGGAGAATGTGCATTGATTTCAAGGACCTCAACAAGGCGTGTCCAAAAGATTGTTACCCCCTCCCAAACATTGACATGAAGGTGGACTCTGTGGTGCCATTTAAGCTCAAATGTTTCCTGGATGCCTATAAGGGCTATCACCAAATTCAAATGGCACCACAGGATGAAGACAAGACTGCTTTCAGAACTGACAAGGGTGTTTTCTGTTACACAAAAATGCCCTTTGGTTTGAAGAATGCAGGAGCCACTTACCAAAGACTCATGGATGCAATTTTCAACGAGCAGATTGGAAAAAACTTAGATGTCTACGTGGATGATTTGGTGATTAAAAGCAGGGAGGAAAAACAAATGCTCAAAGACATCGAAGAAACCCTTCGGCGCCTAAAGGAAGTAAACATGAAGCTCAACCCGAGCAAATGCACATTCGGCGTGGAAGAAGGGAAATTTCTCGGCGTAATGGTCACCAAGGATGGTTTCAAGGTGAACCCAGAGAAGGTGGAGGCTATCCTTGGCATGCCCTCACCATCCACCATGAAGGAAGTTTAAAAGTTGAATGGTAGATTGGTATCAATTAACAGGTTCCTAGCAAACCATGCAAGCAAATCTACCCCATTCATTAACACATTGAGAAATTGCTTAAAGAAAAGCCGATTCAAGTGGACGCCTGAGGCCGAGCAAGCTTTCAGTGAGATAAAAGAATGTCTGATAAATCTGCCTGCGCTCACAGCTCCACTACCTGGTGAAACTTTAACGTTGTACCTGTCAGCAGGAGAGCGCGCCATTGGCGCAGTATTATTGGTGGATCGCAAGGGAATCCAAACACCAATTTATTATGTAAGTCGGGTGCTGACAGATCCTGAAACGCGCTACACCATCATAGAAAAGTTAGTTTTATCACTAACGCATGCGTCGCGCAAGCTTCACAGATATTTCAATGGTCATCCTATTGAAATCCTGACTGATTACAACATCCAGCAAGTCTTGCGACGTCCCGCGTTCTCAGGAAGGCTGACAAAATGGGCGCTGGAATTAGGGGAGCACACGATCACCTATAAGCCTCGTCCAGCAATCAAGGGACAAGTCTTAGCTGATTTCATCGCAGAAATCCCTGAAGGAAAAGTCGAAGAGGCTCAGCGCGAAGTAGACCCTCCGCAAGCCAATAATGAAGAAAAAGTTTGGAGATTATTCACTGATGAAGCTTCAAACAACGAAGGGTCCGGCGTAGGCCTCAAACTGGTGGATCCAGAAAATCATGAGTATACTTACGCAATCAGGTTGGATTTCAAGAGCACCAACAATGAAGCTGAGTATGAAGCCCTGCTGGCTGGTTTGCGCATCGCGCACAAGTTCGGAGTTAAAAAGCTAGAGGCTCATGTAGATTCATACCTGGTAGCAGCACAAGTCAATGGCCTTTATGATGCCAAGGAGAACACCATGCCTCTGTATCTAGAGCAGGCGAAGAAACTCACCGAACAATTTGACTTTTTCAGAATCATACATATTCCGCGCAGTGAAAATAAGTCTGCCGACGCGCTAAGCAAGATGGCATCAACCAGCTTCGATCATTTTGGCAAAGATGTCAGGGTGGAAGTAATGAGCAACCCGTCAGTGGGAGCGAAGTCTGTTCTTGTAATTCATACAACACCTTCATCATGGATAACTCCAATAATGGAATTCTTGAAGGAGGGAAAGGTACCAGACGATCGCGCACAAGCGAGGAAGATAAGACACAAGTCGCAGAACTACGAAATGCTCGATGGTACGTTATATCGACGCTCTTATCTTGGACCACTCATGAAATGCCTAGACGCTGAGGAAGCAAGCTATGTGATCAGAGAGATACACGAAGGAATCTGTGGAATACATGCTGGCCCGCCCATGGTGATCGCCAAGGCAATGAACGCAGGTTACTATTGGCCAGACATGTACTTGGACGCGTTAAAAGAGATCCAAAAATGCAAAGCGTGTCAGAGCTATGCGCCAAATACCATGCGGCCAAAGAACAACTTGATTCCGGTGACCTCTGCATGGCCTTTCCACAAGTGGGCAATCGATATTGTGGGTCCCTCACCACAAGCGCCAGGGCGAGTAAAGTTTTTGGTAGTGGCAGTAGACTATTTCACAAAATGGGTTGAAGCCAAGCCACTGGCAAAAATCACAGCCGAGGCAATGAAGCAATTTATTTGGAGCCACATCGTATGTCGTTTTGGCCTGCCCATGGAAATCGTGAGCGACAATGGCAAACAATTCACTGACAGGAAGATATCCAGTTGGTTCAAGGAATTGCACATCAATCAGGTCTTCACTTCAGTATACCACCCTCAAGGGAATGGCCAAGTGGAACGCGCGAACCAAAGCTTGCTGAATGGGCTGAAGAAAAGGTTGGAGGGAGAGTCCCATGCATGGGTCGAGGAGTTACCTAATGTCCTGTGGGCGCACAGGACATTAAGCAAAACCAGCAATGGCGAGTCCCCGTTCAGCCTAACCTATGGAACGGAGGCTATGATTCCAGCAGAGATTGGATGCCCATCCTATAGAGTGCTCATGATGAGTAAGACGGATAACGAGCAAGAAAGGAGGTTGGATCTCAATTTACTTGAGGGACGCAGAGAGGCGGCTATCATCAGTGAAGCCAAATACAAGAAAAAGCTAGAAAAATACTTCAATCAGCGCGTGAAAGAATGCCACTTCAAGAAGAATGATTTTGTCCTTCGGAACAATGAAGCTAGTCGCGCAATACCCCCGGGAAAGATGTCTCCCAACTGGGAGGGACCTTATCAAGTCTCGGAAGAATTGGGAAAAGGCGCATACGCTTTAAAAGATTTAAATGGAAAGAAGATCCCGCGCACATGGAACGCAGCACAACTTAGAAAATGTTTCATGTAAAAGTTGTCAAGTTTGTAATCAAGGCTTTTTAAGCCATTATGAACAATGATACGCTCTATTTTTTCTTAATATGCGTTCTTTTACCTTTTGCATACATGTTTAACACTTCCCTTTATTAATTTTGAGCAATATGACAACATTGTATTGACATCAAACTAAAAATAAAACGAAGTAAAACATACATGCGCGAGCTTCAAGCTCAGACGCGTTAACGAGTTTTAACTCTAAAACGTCAGGGCCTTAGCCCAATAATATGAGCCTTAGCTCAAATTACTCATAGCATCCATCCTACGTATTGCGCAGCTGGACCATAAAAATACCTAAGCACAACTAAGGCAAAGCACATGCCAAAGCATAGTTGTTAAGGTCTCAGGTCGGGGCCACGCATGGGATTATAATGGATATAGGCAGAGTAACACATACTGACACGTAAAGGCTAAAAAACTCATTCATAATTCCCTATAATAAATGCACGATAACGTCGCGCAAAAGAGGAATAATGAAATGCCAAGGCACGTGTCAGCATATTCAGAATATCGCAAAATAACTTGAAATATGACAACTGTTAAGGATTAAGTAAAAATAATTTCCTTACAACCTTGTTCAAGTTTCAATGTGTAAGCATACATTATATTCAACAAGCACACACATGCAGTATAAAGAGATGAATTGGGAATGTGCAAGATGCGAATAAGGGAAAAACAAAATTTCATTCCGAAACATAGAAGTTTACAAATTTACAAATGATGAGGTAAAAACTACAAACACAAAAAAAAAAAAAAAAAAAAACAAGAAGGGCTTTTCAAGTCTCTATGTTAATATCAGCCTCTTCATCTTCCTCATCATTATTTCCTCCCTCAGCATCTGGCGCAGCCCGCTCCTCGTCATCTCCAAACTTACCATAATCAAGCTGTTCGTCTTGAATATAGTCGTCTTCTGTCATGATAGCGTCAGGAGTAGGTCCTTTGGCCACGCCAGAGCCGCTGGCAGAGGTAGCGTTGCCCGCGCCATCATCATTGTCACCAGTCCCTTCACATTCATCAAGTAATTTCTTTAAAGCGCCAAGATCAGGCTGGTCAGCAAGCGCGGCTATCTGCAAGTCACAAGGAACAGTATAAGTACAAAATATTATGAAAATAAGTCAAGCAAACTCATTAAGGTTAAAATACCTGCTCAAGGATAGGAATTGGAGTATTCAAGTACTTCTCCCCCACCTCAGCCATGTCAGCGCAGACAGCGTCGAGCTGATAAGGGTAGTCGGATGGATTCTTCTTTAGCATGCCATATTCATAACCATCCTTAAACCCCTCAGCCCGACCCACCAAGCGCGACGCCGCATTACAGTCCATCACAAGGGTCTGAAACTCGTCTGAGTATTTCATGGCATAAGCGTAACGAGTCACACCCTGTGAAATCAGCCATTGACGGTCCTGCGCGAGGGAAGAAACAGACGTCTCAAGAGCAGGGATTTGAGAGTTTAACAGCTTAACAGTTTCCTTGGCTTGTTTTAGCTCTTCTTTGTCAGACGCTGCTGCCGCCAAGGCTTCATTCTTTTCCGCTCGCGCAGCATCGAGCTCTTTCTTCAGGCGCGCAACCTCACTCTCCAATAAAGATTTTTCAGTATTAACCTGCGCGATAGTTTGGTCATGCACCTCCACTGCCAACTCCAGGTCACGCGCTCGACGTGCGTACTTGGCCGCATCTGCCTCTGCCACTTGCAGTTTCTCCCGCGCAGCTTGCAGCTCAAGCCCGCGCTTCATAAAAGCAGCGTTGGAACTTGCCCGGTTCTCGCTAAGTTCTGCTTGGAGTTTCTCAGATTTCTCTCGGGCATCAGAAAGATTCCAAGCAGAAATCTTAGCCTCTTGCTTGGCCTCCGCAAGGGCATCACGTACCTTTATATAATCATAGCGAAGCTCTTGGGAGGCAGCAAAAAACGCAGACCCAACAAAAAGGTGGTCATTAAGCAAATCCACGCGAGCGCGGTCCTCTTGAAACCTCCTTTCAGCTGGAGGAACAGAGTGAGCCCAAAAGTCTTCACATACGCCAAAGGATTGGAATGAGCTCTATTCAGTGATACTCCAGCTCAGGCGGTATATGTGATCGGCTCATTACAAACACAAAGCAACGCAAAGAAAGGTTTTAGTTATCTAAACACTAATTTGGAAGTCTGCACAGCGGAGCAAAATAAACATATACCTGAGGAGAACCGGCAGAAAGATTAGCGCCAGCTGATGAGCTCCTGCCTGCCCCATGAGAAAAAGGCTGCGCCACGAAATCTCGTGGCGCTATAGGGCTTACGCGGCCACCATCAGAATTTTCAAAATTAACCTCCTCATCATCCTCTATAACAGGTCTCTTCTCCTGCGACTTGGAAGAATCAAAAATAGTCTCACGAGGAGGGCTGCGCGCAGGAGGAGGTGTGGGAGGTCTTGACGCTGTTAGAGCAGCGCGAAAAATAGTCGCCTGCTCCTTAGTGATCCCAATGAGGGGAGATTCAGTACTTGTTGGAGCAGGAGCAGAACTAACGGCGCCAACACTAGCAGTGACACCAGCAGCTTGTGTGCCAGCTATAATTCCTATGAAAAAACCAACAAGCAGAAATGATTCATGACTTGAACTAAAGGAAAAAATCAGACAATCAAAGCACAATAAATACCTTGGAGCACCGTAGTCCGCGAATTAAGCATCGCCATGAAGTCCATTTTCCCCATTTTTGAGGGCAAAACAGAGGACTTCAAAACAACCTTCGGCATAGCCTTGGCACTTTGCTGCGCCTGAGGTTGAGCCACCAACGTTGCCGGCTCTACAAACATTTGAGTGAACAAAGCTTCATTAATAACTCTATCGAAATCACGCTCATAAAACCACAAAATATAAACAAAGTATACCTGTTGGAGAAGACGAAACAGCAGGCGCAGCACCGCTTCCCTTGTCCGCCGCGCGCAGAGATGAGGTGGCAGCACCATACCTCGTGTGGACTGGAGGATTGCCCACACCTTGAGCCAAAGAAGACGAGGAAAACTTGGAAGTAAAACCCTTGGTTTTCTCAAGTCCCTTCACTTGAGTAGGAGGAAGATTCTGGGCAACAGAGGCATCATCTTTTTTCTGTTTTTACTGGCCCCTGCGCCAGTTTTGCCTTTAGCCTTGCGCTTGAGTTTTTGCGCTTCAGCTTCTTCCTCCTCCCCTCCCTCTTCCACAGGCTCCAACTCATAATTAGCGAGCGCATCTACAATACGCGCAACAGAAATGTTAAAACCAAATTTGGTATTCTAAGGGCCTAAACACAAATACAAGGGCTTACCAGGCGCATCGCTGTCAAAGCAAAATTCTAAGTCGACAGGGATGAACATATCATCGAAGCGATCAGGGAAAGCAACTTCCCCAGCGTTCAGGGCGACAGAGCCACCTTTTGTATGCTCGTCATAGGCGGCGTGGATGTATTCCTTGCTTTCTGCATAAAACAAGACAAGTGATATCAGCAAAACGAATTATACTCGCGCAAAATTAATGCAATGAACAAATAACCCACCTGAGCCATCAACATGGATGACAGGCTCAGTCTCGCTGTCAGTCCACCTCTTGCTCATACCAACCCCCACCAACGCTTCCTCGCAAATATTCTTGGCGGGGGATGGTTCAGCAGTTAATTTTTTAACCCACGCGCCAGATGGATTCTTAAGAAAGTCATCATCCGCGGACGCGGAAGTAATCGCGCGCATGGTCATACGAATGGGAATAACACCAGCCTTGATATAAAAGAAATTTTCAGCCCAGTCATGAAGGCTTTTGAAGGTAACAGTGCAGCACTTAACCTTCTGACTGCGTGGTGTGAATGAGAACCAAGAATCTTGGATTTCCGGCTTATAAAAATATTGAAAGCGCCGAGGGGTGGGCTCCTCGCGCTGAGCTTTGCACATGAACTCAAAATGAGTCATGCGCACTAATCCACAGGGATGGACTTGAGATATATGAATCCCGTAAAATTGGAGGAGCGCACCTATAAACCTCGTCATCGGAAGACGAAGATTACAGCGGGTGAAAAAGTGAGAATATAAAGAGATATAGCCGGCGGGAGGATCCGCCGCCGTTTGCCCTGTCGCCGGGAGCAAACAACCATACTCAGGGAGAAAACCCTGAGAGGCGACGAGATTATCAAAATCAGGTTGTTTCAACTTGCAGGGAATCTCATCCCATCTCTTCACCGCCTTGTTCTTCCCTCCCTCCTCCGACGAGGCCTCGGCAACCCGAGTACCCTTGCCGATTTTCTTCAAAGTAGACATAACCACTGATTTTACACGGCCTTTACTAGGGGAAATTGTGGTGTCTGGGTTATCAGACATACAATTGCGAATCGAACAATATGGTTACTTTAAGCACGGAATTCAGGGACAAAGACGAAAGCTCTTAATCGGAAAGTAAATAATAGGCAAAAGCTCTGAAAATGACAGTTGAGATGAAGAAAAAACCGTTCAAATGGTTTGGTTTTATAGGCCTAGGAGAGAGAGAGAAACAAGTAATAATCAGATCTACGCTCACGCGCCCCCACTCGCAGGCGTAGGTCAACATAAGCGCGACACGTGTTCCTGACACTGTATGAGGAGACGTGAAAAGCCACTGTAGCACCTCGAGCACACGAAAGGTCTGACACATAACGTCTCCATCTCTGATGCATGTCAACACCAACCAACCACGTGCATTGACGATTCGTTTTAACCAAAGGGATGGAATTTCACGCAACGCGTGTACAAGAAAAGAAAAAGAAAAAACAAACCCTATTGAAAAAGCAAACTATTAAGTTTAATATCTATCTTACCTCTCTCGCGCGAGACAAGACACACATTAGACTGGGGGGGCTTGAAGGGGTATGCACCCGCCTTAACATCGAGCGGGGCGGGTCAACCCACAAGATATAGACAAGAGGCTTGAAATCAGGATGTCATGAAGACACAAAGCTAAAACCTATGCGCAAGCGCATGAAACATCTGCGCGTGGCGCATATCACATATGCACACAACACACACATTTAGTGTGAGAATAAAGAGAAGACCTTGCGCATCCACGGGATAGGCGCATAAAGGCCGCGCGTAAGCGACACACAACAAATGAGACAATAGTCTAATCCAAATCAGGATAAGGACAACCATGATTGTACTCATCAGACAACCTTCCAGAAGGTATCTTTTAAGGAATAAAGAATGTGCTGATGTTGACAGCTGCCAATGAAGGGTGGACAACTCAGCAAAGCCCATGTGCCACCGCGTGATGGCACATGGGTCAGGTGAAATACCTTGGTCAGAGAATAATCAATGAAAAAGCACCAGGTGCCCTAAGTACACGTGGCGCGAAGCAATAGGAGGAGGCCAAAAAGGCCCTAATTGGGTCTGAGCCCAATCATTGGAAACCCTAATACTATAAATACCACACCACCTCCACAGTTGGAGGCAGACAAGAAAATATATTCTAAGTCCTTTACTCATTTTCAGATTCTGATTATCCTCTCCTACAATATCTGATTCTCACACCGGAGGGTTACCCCAAAGAGGACCCCTCTGTCCCTTTCTGAGGGGTAAGCTCACGGTACTGTTCGTTTTGTAGGTGGAAGAACTCGTATCTCGGAAAACCATCGGTGATATAGCACACTCGTACCCGAGGAACGTTGGTCGTATACAAGTAAGTCGATACACGCTTCTTCACCTAGATTTCTTTGCTTGCCCGAGTGAATATAACTATTATGCTATGCCTTCATATTCAACACTCCAAACACTAATATAATTGATTTTTCAACCATGTTAATATTTATGAATATCTAAAGGAAAATTACAAAAAGTGTTCATAATGGATTATAATTTATTTTCATATGAAAATGTTACTTCTAACTCCACGTACCAATCATTATTATTTGTTTTACATACAAGAACCTCGTAAAAAAAATTCCGACAATCTAGGTGGAAATTTCATAGAAAACTACGTAATTGTCTTACTCAAACACACTTAACTTGAAGTTCCCCTTTATCAACAGCTGCATCCGAAACAAGTTGATGGTACTCAATGTGAGTCATTTCTTACAAATTTTATGTTTGGTTATCCGGATGAAAACTTCTTACATCACTAATCATAAGAGCCAAATTACATATTTGGAATATGGTAGAGTGTTCAATATTCAGTTTGAAACTGATTAAATCATTAAATTGAACATAAGCTGTTTATAAAGAGCCAAAATCACATATATTGTTCCAAGTCTTACGCCTTCTTAACCAACTGAGCTACACGACGGATTTGGGTTTTGGGTTCCAAAAAATTATTCCGTTTAGAATCAAATAACAAATAATGGTTATTTTAGTTTACTGTTGAGTTCAATTCAATAACAAATTATTTAACATAAAATTGCAGAATACAAAGACGATACCATGACAACATACCTAGATTTCTTTGCTTGCTAAAATGAATATATATTATTAGTTACGGTTGCATGCATGTTCAACACTCAAAACACTAATATAATTGATTTTTCAACCATATTAATATTTATGAATATCTAATAGAAAATAGTAACAAGGAGTGTTCATAATTATTATTTTCACATGAAAGGTAAGAATGTTATGTCCAACAACTATTATTTATTTTACCAACGGAACTTTATAAACTTTTTCAGAAATTTCATGGAAGATCGTCTAGTTGGTTTCACTCAAACATATTTAACTTGAAGTTCTCCTTTCATCAACAACTAATGCATCCAAAACGAGTTGATGATATTTGATGTTGGCCATTCCTCCGGATTACTCTCACTTCTCAAGTCTAATCGAAACATTAATGTAACTTTCAAGGTGTCATCACTTCCACAAGTGATGTATCAAAAATATGTTGATAGAATTTATGATCTTGTATTCATCATAAACAAAACATCAAAAAAACGATAATTAAATCATACGGATTAACTATTGTAACTAACTACTTTTTGGAATATGTTAGAGCGTTCAATAACGGTTTCAAATCTAAGCCATTTAAAACTAAATTAGTTTAAAATGAAACCTAATTACATATACAGTTTTAAATCGAGACCTAATTGTGTTTTCGATTCCAAAACATGAACTTTGTTCAAACCAAATAACAGATAACGGTCATTTAAGCTTCGTCTAACGGTCATTTAAGCTTCGTCAGTTAGCTCAATTCTTGAAAAAAAATTACCTTAATCTTATTTAGCCCAAATCAAATAACAAATAACTGTTATTCAGTTACCTCAGTCGAAAACCAAACCCGATTCGAATACAATTTCCGATTCGGTTTTAAATTATATAAACTTGGTTTCGTTTCAAACCATCTAAATTCTATTCGTTCAATTTTCATCTAAGAAAACTTAAAGTCTAGAAACCGAACTAAATCGAGCCGAACCAAACGGAATAACGTATAAGATATCCATGGAATATACTCAATACATGATACATAAATAGCCGACATACTAGAAATAAACCTACGATATTATTATAAGACATTTACATATCTTTGTATTTTTATGTTGCAAAAAAATAATCAGAAAATAAGACACTGAAGAAAACGTAAATAAAAGGACGTTGAAGTAGTAGTAGGATAATAACTTAACTGGAGTGTATTCCACCACGATACCAAATTATCTCAGTCTCACACCCTTCAATTTTCATCAGGTAATTCTCAATTCTAACCATCTTTTTGGTCTTAAACTGAAGATCAATTCATGGGTTTTGTTTATAATCAGCATCTGTTTGGATTTGTGGAGTGATCTGGTGTTTGATTTAGCTGAATTTGCGGTGGGTATGGCAAAATTTACGATAATTGTCAGTGTTTTATACCTTTGTTAACTATATTATGTGTGCACACCAGGTGTTTGTGTTTATGCCGATGTGAAATTTTCAGTTAGAACCCCAGCGGCCGACACTGCGATTTCTCCGTAGTTGGATTTAATATTGTTTTTTGAATTGATTAAAAGGTGGGGTTTTAAATTATATTCATAGAAATGGAACAAGATTGAATCTTGGGTCTTTTCATTAGTTAAAAGTATTTGTTAAAACGAATCTTTCTCTTGTTTTGCTCTTTATCGTATTGGATTGACCCGATTTTAGCAATCCGAGATAATAAAGTTTTTGCGGACGGATATTTAACTGACTTTGTTGGAACAATATTGAAACTTGGTTACTGTTTCGTGATTGTAGATAAATATATACCTATTTGATATTATTATATATTCACTTGTCTTGTATACATTTGCTTTACCATAGTGGTCCCAAATAAGATAATTTAGTGTGTATAACTTTTAGTGCCTTATCTTCTTGAATCCCGATGACGTCACACGAGCGAGAAACCAATCAAACATGATAATATAATTACAAGCTAGACGGATCTCATTTTATTTGCGGATAACTTGTTTGGAAATTTATTAACTCTATTAAGAAAATCAGAATCAACACGGAATCTTCTAGTTTTAAGTTGATTTATGCTAAAGTTTCGTGATTTTTTACATTTGTAGAATGGGAACAACTAGTGAAACAAAGTACGGGTCATTCACCTATGAGAACCTCGAGAGGGAACCGTATTGGCCATCAGAAAAACTTAGGATTTCCATAACAGGCGCGGGTGGGTTCATTGCATCACACATTGCGAGGCGTTTAAAAACCGAGGGCCACTACATCATTGCTTCTGATTGGAAGAAAAATGAGCACATGCCAGAAGACATGTTTTGTCATGAGTTCCATCTTGCTGATCTTCGTGTGATGGATAATTGCTTGAAAGTGACTGAAAACGTTGATCATGTGTTTAATTTGGCTGCTGATATGGGTGGCATGGGGTTTATTCAGTCAAATCACTCTGTTATTATGTATAATAACACGATGATTAGCTTTAACATGCTCGAGGCTGCAAGAATCAGTGGAGTCAAAAGGTCGGTCAACATAATTGTTACGATTCTAAATATTTATTTCTGTTGCTTTTGGAATTATGTTATTTCTAAAACGTTCGATCATGTTTCCTTATTTAAGCACGCCAATATCCCCTTTACAAGAAGCCATGTCATATATTGATTTATTATGATGGTAATGGTCAAAGAGGTCATTTTTAACCAAAAAAAACTTTCCAAATGATAGGATATGTCTCAAAACTTTCCTAAAGTTTGATTATATGTGAAATATCTAAAACACCCTTTACTAGAAGCTATGTCGTTGATTGATTTGTTATGATGATAATGGGCAAAAATGTCATTTTAATCCAAAAACTTTCCAAATGATGAATATGTCTCAAAATTTTCCTGAAGTTTGATTATTTGTGAAATGTCTAAAATACCCTTTATGAGAAGCTTTGCTATCTATTGATTTGTTATGATGATAATGGGCAAAAAGGTCATTTTTTAACCTAAAAACTTAGATTATTTTTGAAATTGTCTAAAATACCCTTTACAAGAATCTATGTCATCTATTGATTGTTATGATCATAATGCACAAAAAGATCATCTTTAACCTAAAAGCTTTCCAATTGAAGGGACGTGTGTCTCAAAAGTGAATTGTTCCAATTTTTAACCTAAAGTTGTTTATCTGACAATTTGTAAAAGTATTGCATGTTTCTGACTCTCATGTTACATTATATAGGTTTTTCTATGCCTCTAGTGCTTGCATTTACCCTGAGTTTAAGCAGTTGGAAACTAATGTGAGCTTGAAGGAATCTGACGCGTGGCCTGCTGAGGTTATTAATTGATAAAAAATCACAAATTATTTCTTTTTCTTTTTTTAATTAACTTTTAGTTTGATAAACTATTAAAATTGCATTTTAGCCTCAAGACGCGTACGGTTTGGAGAAACTAGCAACCGAGGAGTTGTGCAAGCACTACACTAAAGACTTTGGAATCGAGTGCAGAATCGGACGCTTTCATAACATTTATGGACCATTCGGCACATGGAAAGGTACCATTAGTTTTGAAATAAGTTCAATACCAATAAAAGGATAATCTTTTAATAAACGAAGTGCAAAAATGGAATATCACATTTTAATCTTGCAGGTGGGAGGGAGAAAGCACCCGCTGCTTTCTGTAGAAAAGCGCTTACGTCAACCGATAAGTTTGAAATGTGGGGAGACGGGTTGCAAACCCGATCTTTTACTTTCATTGATGAGTGTGTTGAAGGTGTTTTAAGGTGCTTGTTTTTTGTTATTGTTAAGTTGTACATCATGCAACTATGCAAAGGAAGTTATTGTTAACTGCATTGTGTGTTAACACTTAACAGGTTGACAAAATCTGACTTTCGTGAGCCCGTGAATATTGGAAGTGATGAGATGGTAAGTATGAATGAAATGGCAGAAATTGTTCTTGGTTTCGAGGATAGGAAGCTTCCGATTCACCACATTCCTGGCCCGGAAGGTGTGCGTGGCAGAAACTCGGATAATACTTTGATCAAAGAGAAGCTTGGGTGGGCCCCCACCATGAGATTAAAGGTAATCTTTTTAATATTTATTGGTAGCAAAATAGGCAAGTTGGATAACATGTGCTTTTTTGGTATGAGTTGGGTTAACGTGAAACGTTTTTGAAAATATTTACGTTTTAAATAATTAGTGTCGGTTATGATTACAAAGCTATATACTTTAGATTATAACATAGTCTTTTGAAAGGTTTATGCATCAAAAGTAGGTTGAGTTTCGACCAGTTTCCTTTAGTTATTTTTTTTTCTTGATTGGCCCTTTGAGATAAAACACAACCCATCAAGACATACGTCTATGTATGCGTATGTGTGTATTATGTGCATACATACATATATGTAAGAGGGAGTACTGATCAAATTGGAACTAAGAAACATGCTGAGAACTGTGAGAACCACATAATTCTCTTGTACCTCTTGCTTTAAGTGTTATACAGAAGACGGTTACAAAACCGCCCATCACTATCTCATTAAATTATTTATGCACAACATACAAGCGATTTATGTGGTTCTTGCATTTCTCAACATAAAATTGGTTATGAAAAGAATGTGTCCCTGTATGTATGTAACTATGTATACATAAATAAGAATTCTTCAAAATGTTTGCTCGAATTTGTCCATTTATAAACGAGTTGTGCCAGGCTAGAGCCAAGGTAAGCTTGCTCATTTGGCTCGTTTAAGTTAAGCCCACATTGTAATGTTATATGTTATAACTCATTTCCACTTATAAATAAGCCCACATGAAAGTCCATAAGCCCACTACACACCACCCTATTATTAATTAATTAACTTAAAAAATAAGATAAATATCAAATATTAAACAACATGGCTCAAGGCTCACTAATAAATAAGCCCACATGAAAGTCCATAAGCCTACTACAGACCACCCTAATTTTAATTTACATAAATAACAAAATAAATATTAGTTTTAGTTTAAACAAGATGCCTCAAGGCCCAAGCTCAAAGCCTCAAACTTCCACTCGTTAAGAAAAATGAGCCAGGCCAAGCTAGCTCGTTTAACTTCGAGCCCGAACCAAAGCTGCCCGGCTTGCTCATTAAGCATCCTCATATGGACAAGCAAGTAGTTTTTTGACTTTTCAAAGTCAACCTCTATGCATAATTGTTTCCAATTGATGATGTCTTTCGATTCACGCACTTTTAATTATGATGAAATGTATGCAGGATGGATTGAGAATCACATATTTCTGGATCAAGGAACAAATTGAGAAAGAAAGAGGTGAAGGTTTTGACCTTTCGGTTTACGGGTCATCTAAAGTCGTTGGGACCCAAGCCCCGGTTCAACTAGGTTCGCTCCGGGCAGCTGATGGCCAAGAGTAAAAGTGTGATAATTCTAATGTCTTAAATTCATGATTATTGTGTTTCTTGTTTTGTTGATGCATGCATATTTATTTATTTGGATGTGTAATCTTTGTAGCTATGTATGAGCTCTACTACTTCTGTGTGAACTGTGGTTGTTTATTTATTACTGTCATCTGGTTTCTGTTTTTGTTATAAAGGATGTCGTTTTCTACTTCATAGGTGATAATCATGAGAAGTTATGTTTATGTAGAAAATCAAATACATAAAGGTTATAATTTTGCATACAAAAATACAATAAAGATGACATTTTTAATAAAATTTCTTGATTTTAGTATATACATTTTACCAGAAAATAGTAAAAAATGTTGGCTTATCATAAACTATTGACATTATTTTTAATTTGAAGACGAGGAACTATGTTAATTTTACGGAACCCCGAAGTCGTCTTTTAAGTCTTTGTGTTGGAATGATCGGTGTAATTCTCATTTTAGTTGTGTTTTTGACCTTTAGCTTCTTGCTTGTGCCGTTTTATCAAAAGTTATCATTCAAAAAAAAACAATAATGATTTTACAAAGAGTTTCTTCACAACTACTTTCGGTTCTCGAATTAAATGCATGTTCTTAACATAGATTAATTTGGCATACGAGTTATGACATTACACATTGGTTCGGTTAATGTCATTTTCTTTAGTTATAAAGATTTATGATAATATGATGAACGTGAAAGAAGAAACATAAGGTGACCCATTAATATTTATTGAAAATCGATATAGTTACAATAACCCGAATAATCAAAATTTTGATTGAATTGTTTGAACTACTATATTCAATACGTCAATTGAATAGAAAAGAGGTTGTCATTGTTACGTATAGAATGAATAGTTTATAGTTGTGTGAACATGTATCGTTTTGGTAATTATTGGTATTGTTAGGTGTAGTATGTAGGTTGTATGCAATGTGCAATTCTATATGTTTGGTTTTCTTAACAACTCAAACAACATACCTTTTTTTATTATTGGTGTGAAATTTGGTTTAATATGTTTGTTATTATATATGCTCTAACTAAACAATTTTTATAAATTTATTAACTTGCATATAAACATAATACTTTATAAAAAAAAATTTATATCATACACAATTCATAAAATTATGTACTGTTTTTAAAAGCAAATATATATTACTAACGTATTTTTTTTATCCTTTTATTTATGTATTATCCTTAAAAAATCATGTTTCAATGCATTTTATGATATGTTTAAATGTTATGAGAATTCGTCTTTAAGTTAAGCCACATCTTACCACCCTCTTATCTCCAAACGCCACCATTGGCACAAAATATGGGCGGTGGTAGAGGCGGCATTGTAATAATACGAGATTAGTTTTATATATAAAAAATTATCACTTTTTATATCTATATTTACGATTACAATTATGAAAATTAGTTTTTACACATATATTAATATGTGAAAAAAATATGGTAAAACTAGTCTCAAACAATGTTAATATGTGAAAAAAAATTTTAAAAAAAATGTTTGGTTGTTATGAGTCCTTAGAAGTTCTTAACGTTTTTGAAATTCTGAAAGGATACTAACCCTAATTATTTAAATCCTAAATAATTCTATTATATAGTGTCATGCATTCATATTAATGTATAATGACGATAGTAATACTTTCGTATTAATGAGCAATGACCTACAAACAGACACAGTATGTTCAAGCTTGTTTAAATATAAAAGAATATTAGTATAATATTGTATAGTATATTTCATTCAAAAAACTATCTTTGGATCACAATTTTTCTTTTCCTTTCTTATAAACACATGTCACAACGGTTGCGGTGCTTCTAGGGTTATAACACTTGTCATACCTCGTTACCCAAATTCGAATCCCCTACAATGGTGCTGCATATATTTTAAATCGTGCAAATAAACCGGGATTCAACGTGAGAGGCTAAGACCCCTAGAAGAAAACTCTTAGAAAATCTCCTTAGTCCTTACCAACCCACCAAAGTAATGATACAAAAGTTTTTTATTACAAAATAATAAGAAAGCATCTTAGATATTTAACTATTACTAGTTTACAACTATAATTATAGTGACTTTATGCAAATTACTAAATATATATTATTTTTTAAATTTTATTTATTGATTATTTTTAAACTATTTTATTAGGTAAGAGATTAAAAATACACTTACTATGGGGTCCACTATGTACCTACTAGGAGGCCCATTGATTGGCAAATAATGTTATGATGGGTCCCACTTTATTCCTTAATTTGTACCGTAGGCTGTATCTATATATTAAATAGATTTTTTAGACCATTAATCATAAAGCCTCACTTTCAGGCATTATACGACACGTGACGCCCAGTCAGAGTTATGGTTTTACACAAAAATAGGGTGTAGTCATAAAGCCTTCATAATGCCTCAACTCCATTATTTTATTATTATTTTTTTTGTCTTTCACCCGCGTTTTGTACAAAACGCAAAAAAAAAAGCCATAATGTCGGGGGCGGTGTGCCCCTTGCGTTTTAGGCTATAACGCCTCCCAAAACTTGCCACTACGGATGGTCTTATGGCTTATAGTATTTGAAATTTTGAATAATTGAGTTGTTTAAAAGGGTAGTTAAGTTTATGTGCTTATTAACTCACAAATAATTACCAAGATATAATAAGGTTATTATACAACGCAAAAGAAAAAAAAAACAAGAGTTCATGACAAGGACACATTGATTAACTACTAACTCGAGTTAACATTCTCGATTAGCATTGTGGGATTAATTCAACTGGTTGCTGAGTGTCTAAAAGTGATTGGCATTACGGGTATCTAAAGTTCTCAACCTATTGGCTCTTATTGCCTTTGGTCAAGAATGTTGTTAAGAATGACTATATTGGCATCACACTTGGCGGCTCTAATCACGTGTCTACTAAGTTGGTATCAAAGACATACCCTAGTGTTTCTAGGTCTGCAACCGGTTGGTATGTTATACTTGTTGAGTTTTGCCTTAGGCTTGTCTGTTCGTTTTGATGCTCTGTGTTTGAGATTTTGTTTTGTTATTTTCATAATCTTGTGTAAGATCACTTACGTAACAATAACTTAAATAAAAACTCAAAGACATATGTTGCAATATAAATACGCACATTGTTATATAGCATTGTAACTATTCATCTTTAAGGTCCGAGCCGACTATAAGTTCATTATCACTAATTGCTACGCCTGTTTCTTAATTAAATCTTACCTGCTAAACTATATGTTAAGTGATATTGAGTTAAAAACATTAAAAAGAAAAAGAAAAGGCAAGTATGTGGCTCAATGGTAGAGCACTCACTTTAGTAGTGAGAGATAGGGAGTTCAAACCTCACTATCATCAATTTATATGAGGGATGACCTTTGCTTGCCAGGGTTCGAGTCCTGATCTCACCCGGTTTTACCGGCTCCTCGCTGTCATGCCATTTAGCGGGCATGGGGGTCGGGTTTTATCCGGTAAATCCCTCAATAGGTGGACCGCTAGGGACTTCGTCCGTCCGGACTAGTGGCCGGCTCGGGCTACCTTTAGCCAATGCGGGCCGCGTACGAAGTACCCGGCGTTACTTAGTTGGTTTTTAAAAAAAAAGATAAAAGAAAGTTAATTTGGTTTGATAGATTCCTGAAAAACATCGCAAAATAAAAGGGACATAGGAAAAGGAAAGTGTGATGTAAAAAGTAAAGACCCACTTAAAGTTAATGAATTAGGTGGCGTAAATAATTATAAAACAATAATTCTAACCTAATAGTATATTCTTGTAACAAAAATGAATCAAGTTAAGCAAAAAATGTTATATAATATATTTCTGTTCTAAATAGAGTATGTATATTCTATGTAGTGTATCATTTGTGCTTGTCAATGGGTTCTTGCACAATGACACTATATATCAACACCTTCGTCCCCGTGAGTCGACACCACAACATACCAAATCCTTACTGAAATTTCCAACAAGTTAAAGTGATTCGTGTTATGAACGTCCAAATGGTCAAGGTTATGGTTGTTAATAATGAATAACAAAAAGATTGTGATGCTATAAATAAATGAAACATTAATGTTACTCAGAAGAAATTAAGTTCAATCAAGAGGTGGAATGATGTAGCCAGAAATTGCAGTCATGTAAATTGAAACAAGATATGCTTTATTATTAAGTTACATGTACGCAATTAATTGTTTTTTTTTCTACATTTATTATTGTTTTTCATTCGTTGCATCCTATATTTTGTAATGCTAAATAGACATTTGAAATTAGGGTAAATGATTATTTTCCAGTATAAGTAAATAATTACTATTAATTAAGTAGAAAAGAATTATGAAAGTGTTAAAAAAACAATAACTTACGTACTTATTTTAATAATCATGTTTGTTTTAACGGTTAGCATACGAGTAATGAAAACTATAAAATAACTTGCACAACAAATAAACAATCAAGATCCAATAAATACTATATACTTAACAAAAGTCAAATAAATGAAAACGCCAATAAGGGTCAAAATTTCAAATAAACTTTATCCTTTCAAAATTTTACTAGTATAACAAAGGCATTTATATTGGTTGTAAAAATCGTAAGACGCTACCATCTTAATCAATTAACTTGAGAGTTGCATGTCTTGACTTTAGTCAGGGAATAATCAAAGATATCTCGCTCAGTACTTGGCTAAGCGGGGAGTACTCGCGGATTTTTTAAATTAAAATTTGATACACATGTAAACATCTAATATTTTATACCAATCAATTTGTTTAGTTTGTTCATAAGTAGTTCACGGCCTTTTATTTTGGCCAAATAGGATACTTTTCATTAGGTCACATATGATGAAATTACTTTATGAACTAATATATGTATATTTCAAGCAGACGTAATGGTGGACCTTGGATCTTTTTTTTTCCTGCAGGTTTACATTTTTTCGGCAATCAAATTTAGCATAACCAAATGTTAAATTTTTTGGACCGGTTGGGTTGAAGAACAAATCCGAGTCCATCTCTGTCTCAGTCTACTTTGATTATCTTTCACTTACAATGCATCAGGCAATTCTCAAAATCTAACATATTATCAGTTTTATAATATAAATTTGTAATGAAGTTCTTCATAACCTGAGCTTTATTGATAAACATGCTCCTTGCTGGTACGTACCGTGTTTTATATGCTTTTACCGGTTCTAAAATCAACAACCACGGATTTCCGTAGCTTATTATTTGCCTATATCACCAACAATCATAACCGAGTTAGCAAGATAAACTCAGAACAATAAATTACTGTTTTATAGCTTACTAGAAATAACATAACCCATAATTTGCATAAATTTAAGTATAAAAGTTGGATAATAATTTAGGTTTAACAAGATTCGTATTCAAAACTTTAGGATTAACAAGGTTAAAGAGACAAGGGATTTGCCACGACAACAAACTTGAATTTTTTTACTTTGGATTCACTCTTTAAATACTTATCGGCTAACCTAGAATCATATATTGCTTCTTAGACCAAGCGTACTGGCACGTTGTGGAGTGCGTTATAGGCTATAACGCCGGGGGCACACTGCCCCCCCCCCCCCGGGCATTTTTTTTTGTGAACGTTTTGTATAAAACGCTTGGAAATGGATCAAATATAAAAAACTAGCCGTTAGTTTTACCGTTGGAGAATAAAAAAAAATTATTTCCTATACATTAAACCAACTCATTACCAATCAAAACTCATCAACTTATAAAAAATCTCTTTCAACTCTATATTTTCTCACACAAAATTCACTATATAAATGGATCCTCCATCTATGTATAAAAAGTTTTCGGGCCCGACCAACAAGCCGACGACGACGCGGAGGAACAAGCAGTTACGAGTGCGATTATGCTCGCGACAACTTATATGAGTTCCGTTACGAGTGCGATTAGCTCTCCACCACCCCCCGTTTCAAAAAGAGCATATATCGAACGAGATCGTACCGAAGCCAACAACCGGTTGATAACAGATTACTTATGCGACTCGCCGAGATACAAGAACCCGAAGACCTTTAGGCGTCGTTTTCGGATGTCTAAAAATTTATTTATGCGCATCACCAATGATTTGGAGCGTGAGCTTGATTACTTAAGCAAAAGTCAGACGGTCGAGGGACGCTAGGATTCACAGCTATTCAGAAGGTTACGTCAGCCGTACGCGTGCTCGCCTACGGAAACACGGCCGACATCAACGACGAGTATTTAAAGATGGCCGACAAAACAACTCGGGACACCTTGGAGTATTTTTGTTACGGTACGTTTTTTTTAAATAATTTTATCGCTTTTTTACTGTAATCATTTATTTATAAAAGTTGTGTAAAATATTGGAATATTGAAACTATATGGACCACATTATCTGAGAGAGCCCAATTTTAACGATCTACAACGTCTTTACGAGGCACATACAAGGGTGCATGGTTTCCCCGGCATGATAGGGAGTGTAGATTGCATGCATTGGGAATGAGCTAATTGTCCAACTGCACGGCGAGGTCAATTCACACGAGGTGACCAAAAGGGACCAACGGTTAGCCTTCAAACGATTGCTTCATACGACCTTTGGATTTGGTCGGCATTCTTTGGTGTTCCCGGTTCCAACAATGACATAACCGTCTTAGAGCAGTCTCATGTGATGGAGAGTTACATATCTGGGACCGTTCCCGTCGCTTCAATTTGGGCTAACGATAACTTCTACCATCATGGGTACTATCTGGGTGATGGAATATATCCGGAGTATGCGATAATCGTTAAAACATTCAGAGACCCGATGGATGAAAAAAGACAGTATTTTAAGAAAGTGCAAGAGTCTGCGCAAAAGGATATCGAGAGGTGTTTTGGTGTTCTTCAACAACGATGGCATTTTGTTAAAAATCCTTGTCGTCTATGGTCTTTAGAAAGAATGAAATGTGATATGTATGCGTTATTATAATGCATAACATGATCATCGAGGACGAGGGATGAGCAATGTGTCCAACTTTCATACCGGACCCGGATCCACCACGGACTCCGGCAAGTATGGAGCAAAGACTCGAAAACTCAGATTCCGTGCGGTCAAGAGAGATACATAACACACTAAAGGAGGATTTGGTCCAACATATTTGGATGTATCGGCCTTTGCCTGGTGAAAACGATGATCAAAACGAGGGAAACAATGAAGACGACGGCGACGATGGCGAAGACAAAGAGGGCGACGACGACGAGGACAAAGACGGCGAATACGAAGACGACGAGGACGAAGAGGGCGAAGACGACGACGAGTAGTTTGTCTTTATTTTAATGTAATATTTATTCAATAAAATATTATTGTTATTTGATTATTCTTATTAAAAAAAAACAAAAGGTGTGTAAGTGACTGGGCGCTACGTGGCGCATAACGCCTGGGGATGGAGAGTAATGACTACACCCTGTTTTTGTAAAAACCATAACTCTGATTGGGCGCCACGTGATGCATAATACATGGAGGTGGAGGGTTATGACTACTCATGGTCTTATATGTGAAATTTAAAAATCAATGGGTTTACGTGAAGCCGTGGGATTTTTAGTGGGTCCGCCTCTAGGTAGACGAGACAATGTGAGATTTTCACGGAATGTACTTTTAATTGGTGAAAGTTAAATTCTACCTCCAAAGGAATCTTTCATGAAATTATGTTACCCAAAGGAAAAAAGTATAAAGAGAATTTCAAAAACCTATTTAGGTTCACGGAAAAGAAAAAAAAAAGTGAAAAGAATGTCATGAAAAAGTATTCGAGAAAAAGTAAATAAAAGATTTAGGTATACTATATATCAAAAGAATTTTGTGAACAAAAGGGAAAAGTGATATAAAAGAAGTTCACTAAAAAGAGAAAATGCATTTATCAGAATTTCGTGAATTTATGTCATGTAAATATGTAATGATTGATTAGTTTTGAGAATTTCGGTTATTCTATTTTGATAATCATATAAACCAAACTCTTAATATAACGCTATCTTTTGTCTTGGTAGTTGGTAGTACATACATATGTTTTTAGGAGATGTTTTATGTTCATAAAAGTTGTTAATTTGTATTCAAGCAAATTGATAAAAAGATTTCATAAATAACACTGACATACAAGTAACAAAAGTGCATACTTTAGAAATGAAAAAACTAAAAGTCATTTAGATCACACGTAGTGATAATGTTTTCTTCATAAACACAGCCTGCAACAAAGCGAACACCTTTGGAGGTTGTCACTGTATATACAATGGGGTGTGAGGGGAAGATTGTCCAATCAGTGTTTTTTTAATTTATATTTATATTAAGAAAATCAAGAAGTGATAATTGTGTTATAATCGAAATGAAGTTATGGGGCATTTTACCACTATGATATTTATTATAAAACTAGCAGTTGATGACTGCAACATTACGTCTCGCACAACCTTCTATCTATTTAGTTACACTACACGTTGGTCTTAGTTTTTATACTTTTTGATGATTTTGTCATTATAATAAACTATTTTGGCTTATTCTTTTTAGGTGGTTATTATTAAATATAGTCCTTAAATAAAATCAATTTAATTGGTTATATAATCAAATTTAATTATATTTTATATCAGGAAAACTTATAATAATATGAGGAGAGTTGGAGGAAGGGTGCTTTCGAAGGGATTATTATTGTCAAACTTTTGAGAAATGCTTTTATTATTTGCAATGTAAATAGGCCCACGGCCTCTATATTTTAAAGGTGAAATTTAAATTTAAATTATATAAAATAACTAAAATAATATATTGAAAGCAACCCCACATGTGTCCTTTTCAGTTTCAGTTGACCCTACGTTTATATATTTTTTAAAATGACAAATTTTTATTATTTTTACGACTTACGGGTTGTTTGTTTACATATAAATAGAACCATTCAGATGTAAACATCTGATTTATTCAGATGTCAGACTATTTGGTTACAAACAGAAAAAATTCTGAATGGTTAAAATTAATCTGAATCATTCAGACTTATTGTTGTTACTGAATATTCATATCTGACTCATTCAGATCTGAATGAACCAAACAACCACTTAGACCTTAACACCGTCTCATTTTAGTGTTTTAATGCACTATATTCGTCAATAGGCCAAGAACCGCATTAGTTACCGTCACAAGCCTAATGACGTAACCATTGAGCCACTTAGTCATTTTTTTAACCTATGTTTATATCCTTGGAAAAGAATTTACTTACTTACACTTCTATGTTAAATTTTTAACTTAATTTTTTCAAGCGGTATTATATTCTTAATTAGATATTTAGTAGGATATGTTGATTTTTTAGCTAGCAAGATACTAAGTACGAAATAGTTTGCTTTCATGCTTTGGGCATATCAGACATCTATAACCAAAAAAAAAGGAAAAAAACAAAGAATACATAAAATGTAATCAAAATATGACAATGGTTAAAATTTAAAAACGACTCCCTTTTTATATACTTAAGCAAAACTCAATCATGTAGATAGTCTTACCTAAAGCAATTTAAAGACCAAAGTTCCAATCCAATCCATTTTTTTTTATCAATTCAATCATAAATCACATACTTAACTAATAACTATTTTGTATAGTTTGAGAAATCCCTAAACCGACTGATCAAATAAAAACATATAGCGTAAACAAATCGACGGCCTGTTTAGTCAGTTTCATGTTTGTCACTGAAGAAACACGAATCTACTCCCCAGTATGGGTCCTAGATCCGATGAGTCCACAGGGTAGGATACGATTAACTGCCAATACGATATGAACACAATTCCCAAAGTCCAATGACGTGAATCCTGCAAAACAGAACACCGTGAGCTCGTTACGAGAAGGACAAGGTGGGGGTCTTCCCGTAACCACCCTCCGGCGTGAGAATAAGTACAGTTCTGGTGAAGAGATAAAGTACTTAAGTAAACTGAGAGAGTACAGTGGGAGTGAATGAATACCTCATGATGATCGAGAGGGTATTTATAGCCGAAGGGTGTGGGAAGGTGATTGAGCCAACTGTCCCTTTAGAAGAGGCTCTTGCAACCGCCTGGACACGTGTTCTCATACTACAGGTCTAGTTTATACGTTGCATGTGCATGTATAACAACCTGAACACGTGTCTTCATATGATAGGATGATAGACAACCCTGGCCATGTGCACAGTTATAACGGCCTAGCCAGGTGTCCTTCACTGATTGGCTGATACGTCACGTATTGCTCAAGGAAGCATCTTGGTAGATCTTCTAGAACGTTATTAGTTAATGACAGCTGTCCCGGGGCATTACCTCATAGCTATTTACGCGGACGAACGTTCTGTCCTGCGGACGACTTTTGAGGGTGCCATGATGCTTCCGCATGTCTTGCGGGGATGTTTCTTCCGCCCAAGGTTATGCGGATGGTTCGTATGCCCCGCGGGTGCCTTATGAGGGACTTCTGGTTAACCCGCGGGTATCACTTAAGGGTATTTGGGTCTTTTTGGTACCCTACCTCTATAAGCCCCCCAGTCCAGTGTTTCTTCCGTGTGAAGTATTTTATGCGGGTGAAATTCTGGACTTAATGTGTATTTGGGGATTTTTTATTCTGCAAGTTGTTGAAAAATATCTTTTGTTGTTGTGGATAATCATGAAAAAAAGGACAAGTTGACCACTCTCAGGCGCGTGTGCAGGTGACAGGACGTTTTTGACGGCTGTCACTGTACCCGACTGTTCAACTTTTTGCCTTTTTCGAATATCCCGCGTGACGTGGCATTTGGACATTGGGTTATTTTTTCTCTCTACTTCATATCCCATCGCATTAATTGCGATAGGTATAAATAGTGGAGTTAACTTTTTGTCGAAGCTTTATTGCCTTTTGAACTTTTAATATTATCTTGTATTATTGCTTCGAAAACCGTCAATTATTCACTCGATTTTTCTTAAAATTACCTGGTACTTGATCGATCCTTGTTATAATGTCTAATACACATTCTGAAATTGACGAGATAGAGGTCCAATGGGACCAAACTGAGTATCAGAAACTCCTTGAGACGTATGGTATTCCACCGGAATGGGGGCCAGAATTCCCTTCTGCTGGTTCTATAGAAAGTTTCCCACCTCCTGGGAAAATGACTGTTTACTCTGATTTCTTTGTTCATGGGAATTTCCGTTTCTCTGTAACAAAGTTTTTTATAAAGATATTGGGTGTTTTTGGGGTCCATTTGTCCCAATTGCATCCTCGTGCTGTCGCGCGAATTCGTCATTTCGAATTCGTGTGTATGGCGCGAATTACATTTTTTTTAATCCCAACACATAAATTTCCTGTTTATAAACATGTTTTGTCTATTGAAATAAATTTCTCAAATTATTTACCGGTTTGTAAAATAAAAGATAAATACTTTAGGTTTATATCAAGAGCTCAACATTTTACACAACATGCATAGTCTACTGTAAATCATGATTTTGACTAATTTGCAGGGCATACTAACAAAAAGCGTAGAGTACTCGCGTAGCTTTCTAAAATTTATTTTTCTTAATTCAACTAGCTAAAGAGAATGGTGAGTTCTGGCGATCTTTAAACATATAGTTTACAATTTCTAAACTAATAACATCATTAAAAGCCACAAATGTTTTGACAATGCCAATTATATGCACTGACTTTAGCCTAGAAAAGAAGAACTAAAGTGAAAAATTGCTTACAAATGTTTATTGTAGATTCAAATTACCAAACATGATGATTCAGTTCATGAGGAACTGATCTAGCATTCTAATTTTGTGATTAATCAAACTCTTCTTGTTTCCCTTCTCTCTGGGCTAATACACACAACACCCACATATACACCTTTGTCGTATAACAACATTGTGACCTCCTACATAAACCATGTCACAAGATTAAAGTTAGTTTTTAGTCTTATCTGGTCCTTCAATTAACACTTGCTAATAAAATTCTCAAAAGGTTATGATTTCTCTATTTATTCCCAAATACTTAGGTTTTATAAGAATCCTATTATATGTTAATCT
This sequence comes from Bidens hawaiensis, assembly GCF_021521415.1. NCBI lineage: Eukaryota > Viridiplantae > Streptophyta > Magnoliopsida > Asterales > Asteraceae > Bidens > Bidens hawaiensis. The sequence continues at coordinate 76,212 of NW_027491121.1, read as the reverse complement.
TGTGCAGCCGTTCAAAAGTTTGAGTAGAGAAGGCTATTGATAACTATATACATGCACAGACCGGGTGGGTTTTAGGTTCCCTTTTAGAATGTTCTTGGGTTGGTGTGTATACGAGCATGAGACTGTGTGAAATGATTAAAGTATGAAGTTTTAATATGAATGTTCTTTTTCAGACTATTTCATTATGAATATGTATGGTACCTCCAGGTACACAGATTTTATGATATCGTTGAGAATATGTTGCATGTATAAACCTAACCTTTAAGACCCCGTGGATTCAGGTTGTGCCACTCGTCGGAGAGAAAAAAATCTGGACCATTTATCTGACTACAACCCCCCCCCCCCCCCCCCCCCAAAAAAAAAAAAAAAAAAAAAGTTGCTCCATAGTGGTGGCAATAACTAGTAGTTTCAGAAGTGTATGATCGACAAGTTTAAGCAATGGTAGGAATTCTTTAGCAATTCAGACAACAACGGCAATTGATTGTCGGTTTCAAACTATGTTGTTTCTCCTTTGTGGTTACACGAGATGGGGTGAGAGTGGAGTACAAAAAACGTTTATATTTTTGAAAATTTAAATATAAAAGGTATTTTTTTTAAAAACTTTTTTTTAACATAAACCATTAACGGCTATTCAAAGCAAATGCAACTGGTGTTACATGCTACAAAAGGATTAGACCAAACATGTAATTTTTTGATTTTTTTTATCAAGGCTATTATACGAATGTACCACATGAATGAATCACCGTGTCATTAGTTCTTTAACCATGTAATTACAATTTGTTAATTCCACTCTTTAATTTACAACAATGTAACAAACGTGACAAAGACCAATCGAATTTGCGTAGACTCGCCGTCTCAACGCTCAAGTTTTACCAACCGACGCTACCCCAATGATCCATCTCAGTTTTTATGTTTTTTTTGTTTTAGTTATAATATCATAACGCACGTAACCGAACCCGACTTCATGTTGACTTAATAACACAATGCCTGAAACCGACAACGTAGTTTTACCTACTTACGTTGCGCCGACGAAAACACTAGTTTATATAATAACCTTTTGTTAAAGCCCAATTAAGAAATTGATATGAAAGAGTTACGTGTTATTTTTATATATATAATTTTTGTTTTACGTTTACTCAGCAAAACAAAAAAACAAAAAAGATGAACTAATTAACAAAATTAATTATTTAAAAAGAGAAGCTAATCCAGTCACCACTGATTTACTTCCCCTCGGTTTTATCGCCGGCGGTTGCCATGTTCCCGCCGACGAACATTCAAAACCGTCACCGGACTTCCTAACCGTCACCGGCATCGTTTCCTCTAGCTCAAAAACTCCACTCTCCGTCGGTTCGCCGGCGAATTCAGAAAAAACCTGCTTCGACGCCGTATTCGCGTCTGGTGTTGGAGGCGGAGTCGGCGGCGGCGGAGGTAGTACCAATTTCGGTGACGGTGGAGTTCTAACGTGCGCCGATAGCCATTTGGATCTCATGTACTCGAACTTCCGCCATGGCGGAACATGCATTCCTTTCTTCTTCAAGCTCAGTTTCGCCGCTTCAGAAACGATTAAGAGAATCTGTTGCAGACGATCGGCGTCGCCGACGAAGATCGACGGCAGAGATTGAAGGATTGCTTTGTAGTTTCCGGTAGGTCGAGCTATCTCCAACTCAGATCTAAAGTCTATGTCAATTAATATTCTTCTGTCTCCTCCGCCTTCACTTATCACATCTAGGTACTCATATTCACCTACAAATACAATCCATAATCAAAATTAAATTATTAATCATTAGATTTAATTAGTACTGAATCTGTTTGAGAGATGAGTAATTAAGTACCGGCTGGATAAGATGATGATTTCTCCCAACGTGATTTGCAAATTGACGCGTCGTAACCGATTAATTGTAATTGTTCAGCAACGATTTTCCTCAATTCGCCTTTTCGAATACTAGTTTTGTACATATCAACGATTTTCGATACGTCTGCTAATAGATTTCTCTGAATTACGGTACAGCAAGGCGTCAAGCTCTACAAGAATGCATTATTTACACTATTAGAACAAAATTAACTTTGATGTATTTATTTATATGTTGTACGTGTACCTGTCTCTCTATTGTAATCGGATGTATTAACGAATTTAGAGTACTTGGATTAAATATAATTACCTTGAGTGTTTCGGAAGAATCACCGAAGAATCCAGCAGAGGAAGGATCAAACTCATCATCGGAGATGTCATTAATGTTTCCATTGAAACAATTGCAGCGATTTCGACCACATTTCGGCTTCTCAAGAGCCGAGTCTTCGATGAAATTCTGCACCATTTTAGCCAAACAAACCGAGCTAGGCTCGAATTCTGTCTCTCTAACTTCACCGGCACTGTTTGCAGCCTCCGAGTTGTTCTTCAGAACACCCGGAAACTGCCGATCGAACAGCCGCTTCAACCGAGACTTCAACACCGGCTTAACCGTCGGTGCGGTCTCATAATTCACTGACTCCTCGTAATTCTGGTTGTCTATAGGTTGAATCTTCATCTGGAAGTGCATAACTAATCAACTTATTTGGTTTTTATATTATTAACTATACGTGATCACTATGTTACGTGTTGAGATCGGCGGATCAGCAGGATTAATTAGTTTGAAGGAAACAAAATGGATACCTTTCGTCAGGGTTATATTATAAACGGATAACTTGTGGAATTTGAAATAGATAACTTGTACTAGTGTTTTTCATGGGGAATGTGACGGCGATGAACGGGTACTCCAGCATTCGGAAGTGGTTTAGAAGAGTAGAATTTGGCCGGAATGTTCATTTTCCGGCGAGTTTGTGGTGGCCGGCGTTGAGAAAGAAGTAGTTGGTTTTTTTAATTTTAATTTATGTTTCTGGGGTTTGATTGAAATTGAATATAATGGAGTCAGTTGAGAGGTTTTTTATTTATACAGGAACGGTGGATTAGAGAGGTTTGCTTACGTGGATAATAGGACAGATGGATGCTGACGTGGGATGGATTATCCAATTATTGGAGACCGGGTCACGTGCTGCGTGGGAATTCGGTCTACGTGGTTACGTTGGTTCTGTGTCAGGATACCTGGACACGTGTGATTTTATATTCGATGATTTAAAGCATAATTACGCTCATTAATGTTGCACAAACGTCCTTGAAGTTCTAATGAATTGTCAGTACACTGGTACACGTGTATTTTTATATAGATATATGTTTTTTTTATATTATATAACTAGTGTTTGAACCATTTATTACCTGAGATTTGTCAAATAATCAAATTGAAATATTTAAACATATATAATTTAAGGATTTTCTTTTGGATGTATAGATTAATTTTAATATTATCACACACAATTCAAATGCCACATATATAAATTTTAATTTTTCTGAGATTAAAATAAGATGTAATGGGATATATAAAGTAAGTGTGATTTAAATAATATTAAATGACTTTTTTTACAACTAATTGGTCACGACAATCGGACCAATAACTCATGGATTAAGGAGAATAGATGTTAGAAGATAGAAGGAAAATTAAAATTAGAATTGAATGCGGTTAGGACATATCATCACCAACATTATTTTTGTTTATTAGACCACCCGTACTCGTGGCGTTTTGGACGAAAACGTCGAGGCACACCGCCACCTCCCTGCGTTTTTTGTCGCGGTTTTTAAATAACGTTTTGTACATAACGTTCAAGTGGCACACATTTTGAAATGCTTCTTGCCTTTTTTCTTAAGCCCAAAATTAGGTGAAAGTTAGATGAAAATGGGTTCAAATTGAACCAACTCGATTTTTTTACCTCCGTTGGAACTATTATCAGACCATAACTGAACCATAATTTGGGCTAGATTTCTTCCTGGCCATGGTGCGCCTATGCCATGTTTGAAATGAAGAGAAGACAAAGATGAAGAAGGGTAAGGGGTTGGGGGTTGATTAATTTTTGTTTGAGCATTTTGCTATTTAACCCCTCCTCTAACCTTAATAATTTAAATTTGGTCCCTAAACTTAAAAGGAAGGAATTGACAACTTATTATTATTATTGTAATTTTTTTAACTTTAATATATTTTTTATTTTAATATAGTTTTTATTTTTAAATTTAATGTATTTATTTTATTTTACTGTTGTTTTAAATTAAAAAAACAAAAAAGTGTAAAAGTGACTGGGCGTCACGTGACGCAAAATATTCAAGATTTGAGAGTTACGACTACACCCTCTTTTTGCAGAATTTGGAAAAACTGACTGGACGCCAAATGTCGCAAAATTCCCACATGTGAGACATTATGACTACACATAGTCTTAAAATAGGTAGATTATCTAATAATGTTTAACATCCTCTTTTTGACGATCAACAAATACAACACGGTTGTTTGAGTAACCCAATAGAAAAAGGAGATCCCATACACTCGGAATCGCAGACAACTTTAGGTTGCCCATGACCACCATCTCCTATTTAAGAGAAAATCCGTCCGTCGAAGATCCACTGCGGTAAAACTTGATTGTGACCATATTCGAACTTGAGACCTTTTAGCCTTTAATATAAGTATTCACTTTCCTATCAATTTTAGTTGAGTTAAAGCTCATTGGATATCAATTTTCCTTTTTAAATAGAAAGGTTGTTATGTTATTTTGCTTTATGTAGTTTATGAATATCATTTCTTCGTAAATTACATAGAATACTAAACAAATACTCGCACGATGAGGCGATAGACAAATATCCTAGTAATCATGTAACAATTATGGATGTTTAAGGTTCGTTTGAAACTTTGAAAACGTTTAAACCAATCGCCACTTTTGGTCAGGCGGTTTCTGAATGTTCAAACCATAGCAAACGGTTTAATTTACAGTTTATACTAAGAATCAATCATTTAAAACCGTACCGGACGATAAACTTATTATTGAAGCTCAATGCGTGAAACCAAACCATTGCTAATAATTCAGTTTAATTTTTCAAACTTTCAGTTTCAGTTTTCAATGACCAAAATCGAACCAACGGTTTAGCTCATGTTTAACTTAGAAGCCGTTAAAACAAAAGTATGAACACCCATACGTAACATGTTAATTTTTTTTAATTGAAAAAAAAAACTATAGCAATACCATACCCAAATTAAAGTTACAAAATGCTCATTTTTATGATGCAATTTTTAAAAAATATATATTAATGTATGCAAAAATTACGGTTTATAATTGTAACTATTTCATATATGTAAAATAATTAAAAAAAATATATGGGTAAAGATAAAGGTTTAAAATTGTAACTATCTCTTAAATTTACAAAACTTAATTAAAGATGAGTGAACAATATTGTAACTATTTTTATACATATTTTAAATAGACAAGTTTGCCCTTATCATAAACGTTATAGAAGATTCACTTTATGCTTTACAAGTTGTAAATTATTTAAAAAGTAGGTGTCTTAATTTGCTCATATAGTAATATGTTTTATTATATACTAATACTATCAACTAAAAAAGAGGAAACATTTTTAATTATTATTATTTAAGCAAAAGTATAATATCCATTATTAAAATGATTTTCATAAATTATATAAATAGTTCATATACGTAAAATAACAGAATTGACATTCTTATTTAACGGGAAAATGGTTAGAGTTAGCATTAAGACTTAAGAGCTTAACTAGTTTTAGAATAATATTTTCTCATGATGCGTCAAAAAATTCAATTTTGATAGGGATAGTTAAACATATTAAACCACATGACAAAAAGTGTATTCACTCTAATGAATATATCTATCTATTCTAATAAAAAAAATAATTTGTGACACATGTTCTTTATGGTTAAATCTCACAATATTTTTCCTTTCAAAACCAAAATTTTAGTTGACCCTAATATATGTCATATTTATTTTTCTTTTACATTATATTTATATTATAACTATACATTCACACCCCGATCTAAGTCGAAAATGTCAGGACGTGTGCTCAGTTTTCACATATCTCATGTTACTATCATGCAATTAATACGACAATATCTAATTAATTGATTTCTTAACAAACAACATTTAAGTACATCAAGTATAAAGAAATTATAAAAAAGATCATATAATTATTAAATAAGTTTTGTTCCTAATGTTCTTCGCTATGTGTTCTTCACCTTGATAAACAATCCAATAGTAACATGCAAATGCGTACAAAATATATAGGTTTGTCAATAATACATTTGAGTGAGTAGATTACCAGTTTGAGAATACAGTATAATAATGTATAATCAAGAGCAAAACCGTTATCTATAAGTATAAACAATCAAAGAAAATGAGCAAGTAATAAGTGTCGGTAAAATCATTGTCATGCGGCGGATGTTGGCTACTATGAGGGTCATATGATCATACTATTATGTGATCATACATGATCGGGAGGGGGGGGGGGGGGGGGGGTTGAACTTGCGCCCCCAGCGGTCCAAGTTCCAACATAACCAACCTAGCCAACTGGGCTAGGGTGTTAACTGGTTATAACACGAAACGGGTTACACTTAAACTAACATACGAGATACAGAAACAAGCCATGAACCCTAGGTCAATTAGTCGGCCAAATAGTTAAGTGATTATCCGATTGATCATAGGGTTATTGATCAGTGAATCACGGCGAGCCTAACCATATAAACAATTGCCTATTGCAATGATGATTCGAGGGTTAAAGGCAACAAAAAGCGCCGCCCAACGAAAGGATTAAGAACACGAACTAAACGGTTGCTACAACGTAATTAAGTATAGGGTTTTGCTTGGCGACGGGGAAAGGGTACTATCTGTATGATTAGTTGAGTTTTGAAGCTTGCTAACATGTATATTCATATACGGGTTTAAAGACGGTTTAGCAAATTATGCCAATACGTATAATATTTGATCTGGATTCCTAGTTACGAGTGTCAGCAGGGTTGGTTAAGGCAAGAACTATAATAATCCTAAATCAATTCCAAGATTATAACGAGAATTTAGGTCAAAGCAAACTAAACGAGTTTCGGATTCGTCAATCGGGTTAATGGGTATGGTTAGGGTAATTGGGTAAATGTGTCTGGTGGGTTATAATAATAATAATAATAATAATAATAATAATAATAATAATAATAATATATAATTTTCACTTTAGTCCCTGGAAAATGAAGGTGGGAACATAATGGGGTAAAAGCTTAATTATAGCTTAAATTTGCAATAACTTGGAAGTTATAAATATATAATAAATAAATAACTAAAATAATATTATAATTAATAATTAACTCGATAAATTCGGTATTTTTATTTGATAAAATAACTCGAACATAAAGCGGGTCGGGTAACGGTTAATAAAATTATAATTTAAAAAAATCTGAGTTGTTACATACATTTTTATAGAAATAAATATTAACTATTATTTTAATACATATTTAAAAATACTTGATGAAATCCAAAAATTAACAACAAACCATGTTTGCTAAATATTGAAAAAAAATATATTTTCAAATGTTAATAATAACATGTTGTATAATGTATATTTTTGAAGATTATAAGGAAAAACAAAAATCGAATATGCTTTCATTTTACAAAGTAATTTTTTAATTATTAAATCATAAATCAATGCTTAAAAATTTATCCATTTTTTAAAATCAATTCATTTATATATTATTTTTTTTTATCTTAATTGCCATATAAATTTATAAATTATAAAAATATATGTTTAAATCTATCAATTTATTTTTTCGGATATTTTAGTAAACTATATATTTTTTCGGTTATTTAGTAAATATATGCCAATCACTTTCATATGCAACAATGTGACATTCGTCATTTTCCGATTTGATTCGTTTTTGCCTTCGTATTGTAAATCGACCTGATTCGTATCCCGAACCCTTCGATGTTATTAAAATGATAGATTTTATGTTTCATTATCATCTCACGCTTGTCGTATCGTGAAAACACGTTTTACGACTTTTAAAACGCTTCTAAAACACTTAAAACGCCTCGAAACGAACTAAAGAGACCAAATTTGCCAAACAACCAAACCTGACCCCCCCTTAGCACGCCGCGCCGCGCGGATAGAGAGGCCAGGCTGGTCGCGCGGCGCCTAGCCATAGCTGCAGTCACAAACTCGTTTTTGTTGTTATTTATCACATGTTTGACCCTTGTTAAACAATGAGAAAGCTTGGAAATCTCTAAAACAACCTTATTGATAACCCTAACACCTTATCCTTCATAAAACAAAGCCACACCACTCATTCCAACCTACTCTTTCACATCAAACTCTCTCAAACAAAGTTCTAAGCTTCAACCTTCAAGACCCTTCTTGTTTGACTTCTAAGAGTCAAACAAGAACCATTCTTTGATTCTAACTAATTCCATATAATTAAAGATTGTTATTACAACATATATAATATTTACCCCTTGTTTCCTTCGGCTTTCACTTCTCCGGTCATGGTCGGTTGAGGTGAAATACTTGTAAGGCAAGGCTACATGGAGGATTATTGCAATCCTAAACTAACTTTCTAGCTTGTTTAATGTTTACTAATCTTGTTTAGTTTCGGTTTATTTTTGTCACACCCCGACCAAATGCGGTGGAACATGCCGGGGTATAACGGATTGCTCAAGAACATAAGACACTATTAAAGTGACAATATTTAAACAACTCATTAATTTCATTCAATCACCAAAGTAACACATATTATTCATACACATAAACACCAAAATGTAAGAAATAAATATTGCTCATTATTCTAATAACCTAGTAGTATCAAATAGAATGGCGTCTTCAAACTCCAAGTCAAGTAATAATCAAACCTGTAACAATGTATAATATAATATTTGTCAACACGTATGTTGGTGAGCAATTTCATAGTTTTAAGTATATATAATATGAGCGAAATCCACAAACGTATATGAGACTATAAATAAAAGCATCAATCGTGGTATATAAAACATATGTAAATGAGGATCATTTCTAATCGGTAACAACCGACATACTTGGATAATGAGACCCTATTCTACTAGCACAAGGCTAAGTAGTTAGGGAGCGTATGATCATACTTATTGAGGCTCAACAACAACATAAAAATAAACACTCATGCACATAAAGCATATGAGACATATAACACACAATAGAGCAAGTATTCTAAGTATCATACACCCTAAAGTTTGTGGTTTGGGAATTGAGTATATTAAATCATTATTGTTTCGAATAAGTATGCATGTTACCCTCAAAATATAAAAGTGAAAACGGGGGATGAAATGTACTCACGTTAACTAAGTAACTTTAAAGATTGATTCGTGAATAATCGGAGATCGGTTTAACGAGCAAGACCTATATTAAACGGGTCTTAAGTTAGTAGGTAGTCTTGAAAGGGTTTAAGTAAAATAAGACAAGTAAAGTAAATAAATGAAGTTTATGGTTTAAAATGTAAATATTTGAGAAATTAAAGACATGTTCTAAAGAATTAAGTTTACTTAAAACCGGGTCTTGGTATTTGATGTACATAAAATTATACATCTTTTCGGCATCAAATAATAAATACTGCAATATCTATCAAATAACATAGCATAAAAGGCTACTTATCATAATAAAACGTAATTTCAGGTGAAACCAAGCCCCAAACGAAGAAACAAGTGAAAAGAAGAAGAAAAACAGAAGAAAACACAAGAAAAACAAAGAAACACGCCCCCATGCCTCAAGAAACACGCCCCCATGCTTCTGAACACCAGAAAAGACAAAAATCAACAATAAAAGACAAAACTGGGAAAAAAAGCACGGGACTGTGCCTCTCAACCACGGGGCCGTGGTCACCTTTCAGAAACTACAAAATAAAATTAGCACATGTCATAAAAATGCACGGGGCCGTGCCTCCGGAAGCACGGGGTCGTGGTGAGTCATCATGTACGATTTGACAATATGCAACTAGGACACGTAGACACGAGGCCTTGCTTGATAAAGCACGGGGCCATGCTTCTATCTCCAGACAACCTATAAATTGAGGCTCTTGTGTCATTTGAGAAGTGTGCCTTGAAAAGAATTATATCCGGTTTTCTCTTATAAAAACACACACTAACACTCACATAGAAGATTTAATGAAGAGTTTGAAGGCTTGGAGGTTATCACCATCAACCATCATCATCATCATCATCATTAAGAAGAAAGATTCATCTACATTTGGTTAGATTGTTCCAAGTTTAATCATGTATTTGTTATCATCATTCATCTTAATGTTTATCATCATGCTCATTATGAGCTAAACTCCTTTTACCATCTAAAATCTATGAAGAAGCTTTGTTTTACTTGATGATTATTTAAAACATGTGGTGTAGTCTAGTAAAGTACATGGTTATCTTACAATTATATTTTGATGAGAAATGTTTCACCATCTTAAATCACTAATTCAAAGTTGGTGGTTGTCAATTCTATTGGCAATCGTTCATGATCGATTCATGTTCTTGAAAGATAGAAATACTTTGATACATTATCGAAACATGGATCCTTATATTGTACTTAGAAATGATGAGATATAAGTTATGATGTATTTCTCTAAGTCTTGGTAATCCGAAAATGGCTTTGCTTAGGATATCATACTAGTTAAAGAAATCATATGTTAATGGAATGTGTAAGTATAACCTACTTAAATCAACCAAGGGGAGGTTGTGTGACTAAACTACAACCACCCGAAGTTGTTAGAACTGGTATTTGAGAAATCGAAGTCAATCCTAATCTTTCTACTTTACGAAACTACTTGCCAACTTAAATTGACATTTTGGAGGTGGCATGACATTAGGAAGTGTCGACTTTAAAATGTGCATGTTACCTCCCTAGTGCCAAAGATGTCCACTTAAGGCTTAAGGAGCTATCTATCATATATTGTTACGGCAAGTTTACCACATGTTTGAATATTAATTATCAATGCAAAAATGGAGTGGATTCTTGATCTTAGATGGTAACCTTCACGTAATTGAAATACTCGATTAGAATCTCTTGTCTTGGTCACATATATTATATATATAAGCATTTATATTTTCTAAAAAGTTCAAAAAAATTAACCCCAAAATGATTAAAACCTCCGATTAAAGTAAAACAACGATTTATCATTAGAAACATTTGTGTCCACGGATCGATACTTGGTTCTTACCAACACTATTCTACATATACGATAGGTACACTTGCCTATTTTATGTGTGTTTAGTCTTTGTAGAAATCACTTTTATAAATTTAAAACACGATCTTGTGCAAAAGCAAATCATTCCATCCGTTATAATTTTACTACCACACGCAGCACACATCAAAGTTTTTGGTGCCGTTACCGGGGACACGATACGTTTCTAAGAACGATCCAAGTTTTAATTTAATCATTGTCTATAATTGTACAAATTTTTCTTAACTTTTATTTTATTTCATTTTTTTACTAAAAATTAAACTATATAATTTTACGGCTAGCCTAATTTTAACCTTTATTTACCTTACTTTACTCTAGCTTAATTAATTTAGACCTTAGTTTAGTTTAAAATAGCTTAGCCTAACTCATAATTTAATTTAGACTAACTTTAGCTAATTTTTTTTACTTTAGTTTTCATTTTGATTTAATCCCATGTATGGCCTCTACTTCTGAGCCCGAGCTTGTTTCTCCAATTTTTGAACCAGAATGACTCTCTCGTCGACGAGCACGTAAACGGACAGCAGAAACCGCCGAAGCAATCAAAGATGAATCAGTAGACGCCACCACATCAGGAGAAAATCAAACCGAAGAAGTGATGGTGGCCTAGAACAATGAGCCGAACATGAGCCAATATGCCAAGCCAACTCTCGAAGGCTACGGTAATGGAGTGGCTCCACCCGATATCACCGAACATTTCGAAATCAAATCAAGCACCATTCACATGGTGGAAAATTCAGTTCATTTCATGGTCTCCTCGACGAAGACCCTCTTTCTCATATATCTCGATTCTTACTAATCTGCGGAACCTTTAAAATTCAAAACTGTCCAGAAGATCAAATCAAACTCAAAATCTTTCCTTTATCTCTAATGGTTCAAGCCCTAGAATGGATAGAATCACTTTCCTCTGGTTCCATCACCACTTGGGACCAGATGGTTGAACAGTTTCTCCTCAAATATTTTCCGCCTGATAAAACTGCCAAATACCGAGCCAGCATTACCGGATTCCGGACCGATGATGATGAATCGTTACACGCAGCATGGGAAAGATACAAAAGTCTTCTTAGAAGATGGCCACACCATGGATTGAGCGTATGGTTGCAAGTACAAACTTTCTTTGACGCACAATCCAGTCAAAATAAACAGGCCATCGACCAAATCGCTGGTGGAGACCTGGGATCCAAATCACCTAACGAAGCATTTGAAGTCCTGGAGAAAGCCGCAAAGAAGAGTTTCGCTTACAACCCACCAAGATCTACACCTACCCATAAAGGAATACATCACGTCGATTCCAACACTCTTATCACAGCACATCTTGAAGCCCGTTCTAAAAAAATTGAACAACTTCAAGCCGGACTTTCAAAAACCAGAGTCACCTGTGGTACTTGTGGAGAAATCATAAGAATAATGACTGCAAACCAGTCATCATGGCCATGGAAGAAGTCAATTTCATCGCTCGACAGAACAACGCTTTCAGCAACAACTACAATCCAGGATGGAGAAACCACCGGAATTTCAGCTGGAAAGACGGAGGTAAAACTCAACCCTTACCAGGACTCGAAAAAAGACCGATGAATCAACCCTTCCAGCCTAAACCACAATTTCAAGATTAAAGTTCTAGTAGTCATCAAAACCCGAGTTACTCTAATATCAAAGAAATGCTAATCCAACTCATGACGAAAACAAATAAAGCAGAAAAGAAGGCCGACTCAAGAGCTGTTGATATCAGCGGAGTGTTGTTAAAACATGAAGCCGATCTCAAAAGTCAACAAGCATCACTTCAGAATCTAGAAACTCAAATCGGACAAATTGCCCGACAATTATCCGAAAGACCACATGGCCCTCTTCCAAGCAACACAATCACCAACCCGAATGCAACAGCTAACACTGTTACACTCAGAAGCGGTACAACTACTGTTACCTCACCCACTTCAGAACCAGTTATGGAAAAGGAGTCCCCTAATGAAACGCAAAAAAGACTGACCCCGACGGGCACCGTACAACCCAAGGAGCCAGTCCGAACTTATGTTCCACCTATTCAATACCCTGGAAGACTGAAGAAGGAACAATTGGAAACTCAGTACGTGAAGTTTTTAGAACTCTTCAAACAACTCCATATCAACATCCCTTTTGTCGAAGCCATCGCTCAAATGCCAAAATATGCCAAGTTTCTCAAAGAAGTGCTGACAAACAAAAGGAAACTGGAGGAACTCTCGCATGTCACCCTAAGTGAAGAATGTTCAGCAGTCCTCCAAAGCAAGCTGCCAACCAAAATGACCGATCCAGGGAGCTTTACTATTCCTTGTCTTATAAGAAATTTGTCTGTTAGCAATGCCCTGGCTGACCTAGGAGCTAGTATTAATTTAATTCCTTATGCGGTTTTTGCAAAACTAGGGATAGGAGAACCAAAGCCCACCCGTATGAGCATTCAATTAGCTGACTGATCTGTTAAATATCCTCGGGGCATTGTTGAAAACATGCTTGTCAATATTGACAAATTTATTTTCCCAGTAGATTTTATGATTTTAGACATGGAGGAAGACAAAAGTGTACCTCTGATTTTAGGAAGACCCTTTTTAGCCACCGCAAAGGCTATTATTGATGTTTGCACCAGAAAACTCACTCTCAGGGTCAATGACGAGGCAATCACTTTTGACATAGGAAAATCTATGCAATATCCTCAACAACATGATGACACATTATACTGTGTTGACATCATAGATTCCATTGTAAGTTGCTATATGCGAGATTCCTTCATCGATAAACTGCTAGAAACACAAGTCTTAGACAAAACGCTCAATATACCCATGTTATCAAAGATGATTATCAGGAAGCATCAGAAGTAATATATGAGATCACTAAATGCAATGAAAAATCAAAACCATCAATCGAAGAACCACCAGCCTTAGAGTTAAAAGAACTACCAAACCATCTCGAATACGCCTTTCTAGAAAAACACTCTCAACTCCCAGTAATTATTTCATCTCACCTTTCTAAAGAAGAGAAAGACGAACCTCTTAAGGTTCTCAAGAACCATAAGAAGGCCATCGCATGAAAGATCATGGATATCAAGGGCATCAGTCCTTCCTTTTGTACTCACAAAATTCTCATGGAGGAAGAATACAAACCCGTGGTCCAACATCAAAGACGTCTCAATCCCAACATGCAAGATGTGGTGAAGAAGGAAGTAATCAAACTGCTTGATGCAGGATTAATCTACCCAATCTCGGATTCACCTTGGGTAAGTCCCGTTCAAGTAGTACCCAAGAAGGGAGGAATGACGGTCGTAATGAACGACAAGGACGAGCTAATACCAATGAGGACCATCACAGGTTGGCGAGTTTGCATTGACTACCGGAAGCTTAATGACGCCACAAGAAAAGATCATTTTCCACTTCCTTTTATCGATCAAATGCTTGAGCGATTATCTGGAAAAATGTTCTACTATTTTCTTGATGGATTTTCTGGAAACTTTCAAATTCCCATTGCTCTTAAGGATCAGGAGAAAACAACCTTTACATGTCCGTATGGAACCTTCGCCTATCGAAGAATGCCATTTGGACTATGTAATGCTCCGGCCACCTTCCAACGTTGCATGGTGGCCATCTTTCATGAAATGATCGAAAACTCGATGGAAGTCTTCATGGACGACTTCTCAGTCTTTGGAGATTCCTTCGATCATTGTTTAAACAACCTCGCCAAAATGTTAACCGGATGTGAAAAAGTAAATCTAGTGCTCAACTGGGAAAAATGCCACTTTATGGTAAAGAAAGGCATCGTTCTAGGTCACAAGATTTCTCAAGAAGTACTAGAAGTTGACAGAGCCAAAATAGAGACCATATCCAAACTTCCACCTCCAACTTCAGTCAAAGCCATAAGAAGTTTTCTAGGTCACGCATGCTTCTACCGCTGCTTCATAAAAGACTTCTCCAAAATTTCTAGACCTATGACAAACTTCTGGAGAAAGACGCACCCTTCGTCTTCTCTGAAGAATTTGTTGAATCATTCAACATATTAAAAGACAAACTTGTCAACACACCAATCGTGACTACATCCGATTGGACCCTTCCATTCGAAATCATGTGCGATGCAAGTGACTTTGCAGTTGGAGCCGTACTCGGACAACGCAATGAGAAACAATTTCACCCTATCTACTATGCTAGTAAGACTCTTAACGATGCACAAGAGAATTACACCACAACAGAAAAAGAGTTACCAGCAGTAGTTTTTGCTTTTGAAAAGTTTAGATCCTACCTAGTTCTTTCCAAAACCATAGTCTACACCGACCATTCTGCAATACGTTACCTCTTCAACAAACAAGATGCCAAACCCAGACTTATCCGATGGATCCTACTACTCCAAGAATTCGACATAGAAGTCAAAGACAAAAAGGGAGCAGAGAATGTCGCCACATACCATCTCTCACGCTTAGAATGCTCAACTTCAGAAGAACATCACGAGGAAATCATGTAACACCGCGTCTCAAACTCTATAAATTTTACTTTAAAATACTAACTTTTATAAGTATAGGGACCAAATTGTAAATTCTGAAAATCTTCTCTCATCGCGATATGCGACGGGGTAACATTTAACCCCATCGCGTAGCGCGATGTACTTGCACAACAACCGAGACATGGGCGGTGTAGCGATACGCTACGTCCCAAATCACAACGGTCATCGCGTATCGTGATGACCTTGCTGAGTCATTGGACACGTGTCCAACAACGTGTCAACACGTGGCACGATATGATAGGCCACGTGTCATCAACAGATAAAGGCGGCGTAAATTGCGGCATCGCGATACGCGACGGGTCATAAGGAACCCATCGCGTATCGCTACGGGGTCCAGAATCAGCCTATAAAAGGGGGTGACGGGTTTGAGGTCTTCTCATCCCAAACACACCTCCATTTACACACACTTAACCTTGAAAGGCGTACCCCATTGCCGTAACAAGCCAACGTGCCATTTTCTCGTAGTTCATGTAAGGAACGAAGTTATAATCAAGCTAGCAATCGTATAATCGAGTATATCAAGAACCTGCCTTTTTCTTATTATCAATCTAAGTATCCGCATTAAGGTAGGAGTTATGTTTAAGTTATTTGAATTATAACTTAGACTATCAATCGAGGCTATGGCCTTTAACCTTGATCGTATTTTACAAACATTCACATTCATAAACGAGTTTTTATAAACGTTACTTCATAATAAAGTAATGTTAATCAAAGATATATTTTGACGGGCATGTAGTAACTGTAAGGGTGATATCACTAGTAGTAAGTTTCTTGCCTAAGGAAAAGTAATTCGTACAAATCCCAATCAACCTAGGGACCCGTTTACTTACCTGGAGAAACTTACCAACGTGTTATAACCTATTAAGCCAAAGCATGCTACATCAAACGTCGCATAAAAACTAAGTGTTTTCATTCACAATCAAATAACATTTAACCCATCGCGTAGCGCGATGGACTTGCACAACAACCGAGACATGGGTGGCGTAGCGATACGCTACGGCCCAAATCACAACGGTCATCGTGTATCGCGATGACCTTGCTGAGTCATTGGACACGTGTCCAACAACGTGTCAATACATGGCACGATATGACAGGCCACGTGTCATCACCAGATAAAGGCGGCGTAAATTGTGGCATCGCGATACGCGACGGGTCACAAGGAACCCATCGCGTATCACGAAGGGGTCCAGAATCAGCCTATAAAAGGGGGTGACGGGTTTGAGGTCTTCTCATCCCAAACACACCTCCATTTACACACACTTAACCTCGAAAGGCGTACCCCATTGCCGTAACAAGCCAACGTGCCATTTTCTTGTAGCTCGTGCAAGGAACGAAGTTATAATCAAGCTAGCAATCGTATAATCGAGTAGATCAAGAACCTGCCTTTTTCTTATTATCAATCTAAGTATCCGCATTAAGGTAGGAGTTATGTTTAAGTTATTTGAATTATAACTTAGACTATCAATCGAGGCTATGGCCTTTAACCTTGATCGTATTTTACAAACATTCACATTCATAAACGAGTTTTTATAAACGTTACTTCATAATAAAGTAATGTTAATCAAAGATATATTTTGACGGGCATGTAGTAACTGTAAGGGTGATATCACTAGTAGTAAGTTTCTTGCCTAAGGAAAAGTAATTCGTACAAATCCCAATCAACCGAGGGACCCGTTTACTTACCTGGAGAAACTTACCAACGTGTTATAACCTATTAAGCCAAAACATGCTACATCAAACGTCACATAAAAACTAAGTGTTTTCATTCACAATCAAAGATAAACGAATTCAAGGTTAAGCTTACAATCATAGCTTAATCAAGTAACATCATTCAAGTATTTATACGAACCTATTTTGTATAGGTTAAATATCATTCACAATCAATCAATCAGTCAAGGTATTCCATGTAACACCCCAGCTAAAGCGGAAACGCCTGAGTGTGACGTACAGATTGCCCAAAACACATGTGACACTATTAAGTGACAATATTATCATTAATTGATTTAAACATCAAGTACACAAGTTTGTAACAAGAAATACATGGAAAATTACAAGAACAATTTCACAACTTATCCATTAATTGATATACCCTAAGTTTTAATGTCTTCTTCATGTGTCAACTTCGAATAGATGTACCCGTAGCATATATATAAAATAATGTTAACTATATGAATAGTTGGTGAGTTCACACAAGTTTTAATATAAGTACATAAAAATCCACAATTCCATGAACAAGTGTAAATGAGCAAGTAAGTCCTTTCCGGTTGGGATTGTGCACCAATGTACTCGGATAATAGCGCAAGTAAGTGTCCTTTCCGTTGGTAACAACCAACGTACTCAGATCGGGGGTCCCTATTCCACTCATATCATCGAGGTCCTGAGTGCATAGGGGGCGTATGATCATACTTAATGAGGAAACCATGAGCATGTAATCTTTGAGCAAGTAAGCAAATCAACACACAAGTCCATGTAACGAATTATAGTTTGTAAATATTGAATAAAAGAAATCGTAATGTTGATAGGATATATATGTTACCCCCAAAATATGTGAAAGCGTTAAAAAGGGGGTGTGAGAAACTCACCTTTGATAATGGAGACAACTTGAAACAAATAACCGAAAGCGAGTTAACAAACGAAGCAATTGAATCTCACGAAACTATAAATAATAACGAAGATACAAAAAAATCAAGGACTAGTAACCAGAATTATAAAGTTAATTAACTTATGGTAAATGGGGACTTGGGGATTTTTAATGAGTTTAACAAAATTGAATAAATTTAATATAAATAATTTGATGTTTATTAGTTGAAGAATGATTTGTAGACAAATAATTATAACTTATTAATATAACATTAAATAATAATATTAATAACAATATATGATTAAACATTTGTTTCCAAGTAACGTAATTAATTCTCATAAATAGTAGTTATGTTGAAATAAAGTAAACAATAATTAATTTACTCAATTATTAATTCAAAGATATGAAGTATGTTATATCTATTGTAAAATATTTTAAATAAAAGAAATTTTTATAAATAATCTTATTTAAATAAAGTTTATAAGTTATGATGATCAACGAATCATAAGATTTAGATAAATATATATTCATGTTTGTTCTTGCAAAATAACTAGGCTTGATCCAAGATTTAGAAAAATCAAAGTGTTCATCTTAGATATCCATGATCATAATGATTCTTAAAACCAAAATATAATATTTTTATAATAAAAGTAACATGATCATGAAGAACAATTTATGAACAAGTATGAACATTCAAGATAAAATCAAAACAAAAGTTATAAAATGCTTGAAATGGTTACAACTTACTTGTTAGTGCTCTTAAACTTAAGAAAAAAATGGATTGAGGTGTGAAAATAATGGAGGATTTGTCCTCCTTTTATATTGAAAATATAGAGTTGTTATGTTTTAAGGAAATTATGAAAATTAATCATATTTAATATAATTAAAACACAAATTAAAAATTGTTTAATAGGGTATTCAAAAGGTTTAACTATTTTAATAAATTTTATTAATTAAAACATTCATTAGTTTTTATTAGTTAAGTAACATATGAAAAGATGATGATAATAATAAAATTAATAATAATAATAAAAAAGTAGTAGTTGTAGTTAAATAATAATTATAGTAAATTGCATGGGACATGTACTTAAATGTTTGATCTTGATTATGAATGTTTTAAATGAGTATGTAATACTACAAAGGTGGTGAAATGTATAATTGCATAGAAATGATCACATAAAATACATTAATCAAAATTGAGATTAATTAATAATATTATAAAATATATAAATTTAAATAGAAACAAAACTGAAAATTTAAAATGGGTCGAGTTTTCGGGTTTGAAAAGTAACGAATGTTACATTCCAACACCGACGGTACAGGTGAATATGTCTACCTTTTCAATAAGTCAAAACATATTTATGCTCAATGAGACGAACGGGTGTTTGTCTTAACGAGTCAATCAATGTTTACATGAGATCATGCGATCTCTAAAACATTATAATACAAAGTAGAGAATAAAATCAACTCAGACCGAATACGCATGTGTCTGGATCCAAACATAACTGTTAAAGCTCAATCAATCAATCAAAGGCAAGGTAGCCGCGGGCTTAAACGGTCATGACCGGTTCTCTGTTCAGGGCCGTTTGGCTCGGAGAATACCGTTATGTGTGTAGGGCAGTGGTACATATACCGGAAGTAGTAATGCTTCCGCTGAGGTTGTCAAGAAATGCTTCCACCGAGCTTGTCGAGAAAACTATATTTGTATTGTAATGTCATTCATATGTTTTATAGAGTCATACGTGTTCACCAGCATATAGCTGACGTATTTTTTCCAACCCATTGCAGGTAATTAAGCATAAGTAGCATTAACAAGGATTGGAGTCTTAATGAAGATAGAAGCGCGTACAAGATGGCTCCGTTTTGATAAACTAAATCCTTGTAATATGAAACATATCTTTTGTAAACTAATACTCAGGTATTTAATTCCTGAGTAAATTTTCAATGTAAATTAATATAATATTCAAACCTAAAGTCTTCCGCTATAATTAACCCATAACTCTGATATATTTACAAAACAGGTACCAACTTGTGGTCACAAGCCTAGGCCCTAAGTCGGGGTGTGACAGGTTGGTATCAGAGCCATCGGTTTCAGCGAATTAGGTATTTAAACATTAGTACCTAAGCTTTAACCTTAAAGTTATTATTATTCATAGGGATAATATAGGATTGGTAAACTTCCTATCCCTAATCTAACTATGTGCAGATGTCTTATATTAATTACCTTGGTCATAGACACCGAGTAGCAATCCGATCAAAGCCGACATTCAACTACGAACCATCCGATGTAATAGCTATTATACAAGTTTTTTTAATCACAGCCAACCAATCATTCCGATGTAACCATATGGGATCCAACCCGTGTATCTCCCAGGAAGTCAACAATGCCCAATCTAAATCTACGACAACATTGCTGACAACGTTCCTCGGTACCACCCATCTGAAACTCCCACTTACCATCCTTCTGAGGAACAGGAAGTGCAAAGTAAAATCAAACAGGAGACTGAATCTGAATCATCTAGCTGGATGAATTGTCACTCTGATCAAAGGAGATGGCAATTCGGATCACCACCATCAAACTATCAATACCAAATCCCACCAACCACTGTAAAACCAAGTCGTAAACCCAGGATGAGAGCCATCCTGCCATACAAAAAGATATTAGTTCAATCACCAATCAAGAATCCTTATGAATCGGAGGAAGATCCAGAGGAAGAAAATGAGGAGAATGAGAATCCTTATTTTCCTCCGTATAATGGACCAAGACCTTCCATATCACAACAAGCTAAAGAGATTCGTGAAGAGGCAAACCTGATCGAGGAATTTTATACAACTAATATCCCCGATGAGGAAATGAATACATACGTTGCAAATCCACACCTCTATCCACAAGAGAACTCTTATCTCTTCCCAGCTGCATCCGCACCAACGGGATACCCTAACCCGCCAAATTCAGTGATGGATGAGCTAAGGAATGAGAAAGTGGACAAGAAGAGAATAGGAAAGAAAATAGTTAAGAAATGTGACAAGATGAAAAATCTTGTTAAAAAGTGGATTAAGGATTAGGAATCGTTGTTACATACTGTTGTTAACTGTTATGTTTTCTAAGATAAATAATGTATTATAAAGAAAGTCTGTCTTTTCTCTGAATTTTGTTTTATTCATGTAACAGCATGTATAAAGCCAACAGTAATCAAGAAATGCAAATAAATAATAAAGAAAAGACCGTAGCAGAAAACATAAACAACGATAAAGAAAAGACTGTAGCAGAAAACATTCAAGCAATACTGAAAGACTATGTGCTCGGTATTAGCGATTTAATCAAAGAAGCTGTAACTCCGCTTTATGACTTAATGAAAAATGATCCAAGTCAAACCGCCTCTCATTCTAATAAGAGGGCGAGTCAAAGCAAAAGCGAATCTGCTACTTCAAAAAGAGAATCAAAGAAAGAATCTAAAATGGAATCGGAAAACAAAGAAAGTAAGAAAAAGGAAAATGAGAAAAAGAAGGAAGTAAGCGATGAAAGCTCCACCTCTGAAAACGACCTCCTTGAGAAAACAAAGAAACTCAAAATACACGAAGGTTGTGATTTCAAAGTGTTTAAGGTTTACAACCCCAAAGAATTTCACGGGGATAAAAGAGTGATAAACACCCTCCGATGGTTGGAGGAGATGGAATCGATTGTGTTGATAAGTAAGTGTACTGAAAAAGAGAAAGTTCAATACACTTCCCAGATGTTTAAAGGGGAAGCATTGGAGTGGTGAATACCCTAATCGGAATCAAGGGTAGAGAAAATTTATACAACCTGGATTGGGAAACGTTTAAGGCCATGATATTGAAGAAATTCTGCCCAATCAATGAGATGGATCAAATTCAGACCAAACTGTGGAACCATAAAGTTGTGGGAACCAATCTCAAGGAATATAACACCAAGTTTCTTGAGTATTGTAGAATCGTGCCTCATCTGGTTACTCCTGAAATCAATAAAGTGACACGATATATTTACGGATTACCAATCGAAATCCGTGATTTAGTTCGTTCACATATTCCGTCCACGACGGAATCTGCTATGGAGTTGGCCGGATATCTGATGGATGGGATGCTTAGGAAACGTGATGAGAAGAAGAAAGATGATGGAAAAACAAGTGTGGGTGGAAAGATGAAGAAGACAGAAAAGAAAAGAGTGGGGAGATTTGTGTATAGTCGCCCCATTTGCAAGTCATGCGGTAGGAGACATTTCGGTAGATGTCTTCGACCCACTAACATCGTTATATGTGAATTTTTCAAGAAACCGGGACATTCGGAAGCAGATTGCAGGAAAAAGACAGCAGTATGTTTTAAGTGTGGTGAGAAGGGACACTTTAGTACTGAGTGCCCAAAGAAGAAGCCGATGACAAATACGGTAGGTGCAAGTGGCAGCGGTTCCAAGATCGATGCTAAGAAAGGAAATGCTCGTGTTTTCATGCTAGACACTTAGAAGGCAGCTGATATACCAGACGTGATCATCGGTACGTTTCCTATAAATAATGTTTATGCTAGGATTTTATTTGACTCTGGTGCAAACCAAAGCTTTATAGATTATAAATTCTGTAGTCTATTAAATGAACCCTTAGTTAAACTAGATAAACATTATGAAGTAGAAACCACTGATGGAAGTGTAAGTAGAATAGCCGAGGCTTTAGATAATGCCACAATTTCTCTAGCCAATCATGTCATACCTGTACGATTTTTACCCATGACATTAGCAGGTTTTGATGTAGTTTTAGGTATGGACTGGTTATCGTTTAATCAAGCCCGTATCCTTTGTAACGATAAAGCCATCGACATTCGAACACCTAATAACAAAACCATTCGTATAACCGGAGATAAAGAATGGGAAAGGTAGGAATCATTTCCAAGATTAAAGAAAGTCATTGCATAGGTAAGGGATGCCTTGCATTCATGGCCTATGTAACGAAGGAACGCGAACCAAAGAAAATGGAGGAAGTAGCAATTGTATCTGAATTTCCAGACGTATTTCATGATGAGCTACCAGGAGCCCCGCCTGATATAGAGGTAGAGTTTAGGATCGACCTCATGCCAGGAACATCACCAATAGCCAAATCTTCTTATCGTCTAGCACCTACAGAAATGAAAGAACTAAAGAAGCAGTTAGATGAACTTATGGAGAAAGGATTCATACGTCCGAGTTCGTCACCATGGGGAGCTATAGTTCTGTTTGTAAATAAGAAAGACGGATCGATGAGAATGTGTATAGATTATAGAGAACTGAATAAATTCACAATCAAGAACAAGTATCCACTTCCAAGAATCGACGATTTGTTCGACCAGCTTCAAGGAGCAAGTTGTTTTTCAAAGATTGATCTTAGATCGGGTTACCATCAATTGAAAGTACAAGAGGAAGATATACCAAAGACAACCTTTAGAACCCGATATGGACATTATGAGTTCACCGTGATGCCTTTAGGACTCACTAATGCTCCAGCAGCTTTTATGGACATGATGAATCGAATTTGCAAACCATACTTAGACAAGTTTGTTATCGTTTTCATTGATGACATTCTTGTTTATTCAAAATCAAAAGACGATCGTCAAGTTCATCTCAAAATCATACTTGAAACCTTAAGAAACGAGAAATTGTACGCCAAATTCTTCAAATGTGAATTCTGGTTATCCGAAGTTCAATTTCTTGGTCTTG
This sequence comes from Bidens hawaiensis, assembly GCF_021521415.1. Classification (NCBI taxonomy): domain Eukaryota; kingdom Viridiplantae; phylum Streptophyta; class Magnoliopsida; order Asterales; family Asteraceae; genus Bidens; species Bidens hawaiensis. The sequence goes on along the minus strand of NW_027491121.1, from coordinate 52,310 downwards.
TTATAAATGATAAAGGTTTTTCAAGTAGATCCAGCTAAAATATAAGCCATTACCAAGTGGGAGAAACCCAAGACACCGACTCAAGTCAGAAGTTTCCTAGGCTTAGCCGGTTATTACCGAAGGTTTATTCAAGACTTTTCTCGAATAGCCGTTCCATTAACTTCACTCACAAGAAAGACAATTAAGTTTGAATGGGGACCGAAGCAAGAGGAATCATTTGAAACACTCAAACAAAAGTTAACCAATGCACCTATTCTGGCCTTGCCAGAAGGGCTAGAAAACTTAATCATTTACTGTGATGCTTCGCACACGGGAATGGGATGTGTTTTGATGCAAGGAAAGAAAGTAATTGCTTATGCTTCGAGATAGTTAAAGGTTCATGAAAAGAATTACACCACACATGACCTTGAATTAGGTACTATAATCTTCGCGTTGAGATTAAAACACAAAGCCTACTGGGCTCTCAGAGCAGTAAACTATGATCTAACATCCGCCAGCATAAACCGGGAAGATCAAATTCGCGAGCTAGAGGAACTGAGGACATTGGCCTATGAAAATTCCTGGTCTTACAAGGAAAAGACTAAACGCCAGCATGATTCCCATTTAAAATGAAAAAAAGAAATTCCAAGCTGGCGACCGTGTACTGTTATACAACGCTCGTTTACGTCTTTTCCTAGGAAAATTGAAATCTCGATGGACAGGTCCATACACAGTTGAATCAGTTTTTGACTATGGGACAGTTGAGATCTCAAATTCAAATGGCCAAAAGTTCAAAGTAAATGGACATCGATTAAAACGATATATCAATGGACCATTTGAAGAAGTTCTGGAGGTATTAACCCTCCAACTCCCTGAATAGGAAATCAATAAAACAAGGTCTGGCCAAGACCTTCGTAAAACTAGGCCTTGTAAATAATTATACAAAAAAAAAAAAAACTAAAAAGCTAAAACCACGGGGGCGTGCTTCCAAAAGCACGACCCCGTGCCAAAAATCGCGGACCGAAATCTTCGTTGCAAAAATCTCAGTTAGACTGGTTTGTAACAGAATTGTTAGAACAAAGACACGGGTCGTGCTTCTAAAAGCATGGGGCCGTGCTTAGGACACTGGTTGGCTATAAAAGGCACCTTGTGTCATTTCATTCCTTGCACCAACCAAAACCAAACCAATAGTCTCTAAAAATTCAACATGCCGACTGAAATGAGTGAAGCAATCCCCATTTCTTGACACCCGAGAAACGATGACCGTCATGTTTTCAAAACCGAGCTTCTCTTGAAACTTCAAGAACTCGTCAAAGAGCTCACCGAAATGAATCTCCTTGCCGAGATGCGCCTCGTTCAACTCACCGAATCAGTGGAAATATGAAAATGGAACTCCGAGACATCAATGAACAACTCCAGTTCCAAGTTCTCGGTTTCACGTACTTTCCACCACCAGGACCATTCGGAGGAGGAGAACCTTTCGGGAACATCTAGGAAACTTAACTGTCTACTTTTATGTTTAAGCAAGTGCATTACGCACAATGTGTTAGGATTTCAGGCTTAACCCGAATATTTTCTTATTTATAGGAAAACCGGGCTTATCCCGTATTTGTTCTAGGACCTTTTGATTTTAATGAAAAGTAATTTTTAGGATGACTAAAATTCTAAATTATCATACTAAACATCATTCTAAGAATTCCAACCCTCGCGTTTTGTTTAAAATTACAAGAAAATCACCCGTGACAAAAAGCACGGGCCTTGCTTCCCTTAGAACGAGGCCGTGGTCACCCTAGAATCTTCAGCATGATACGCGCTGACTCCGTACAATTCTCTGACTCAGAAACATTTATTCCCCTAGCAGCACGGGGCCGTGCTTCCATAAGCACGGGGTCGTGTTCAACTTTCTAGTCTCTATATAATGCATCCAAAAAATCACTATTCCATTCACATCAAACACAACATCACTGAAATGGAAAGCAAGAAGGTTGAATGGAGACCAGTGAGGAAAGGCAAGCAACATGAATCTTCCTTAAATCTTAAGAAGGAGGTCATGAGGCTACAATGCATCATGAGAGACCAAGTTGAAAGCAACATTCAAACCAAAGCTCGCGTAATCAAGCTAATCAACAAAGTCGAACTACTGAGGTTTGAAAACTTCCATGTTGTGGATGGCCACCACAAATATGTGGCCTCCAAGCTCAACTTTCTCAACCGAGAAATCGTTTAGCTCGACAAAAAGCTCTCCGAGCTATTGGAAGCCAAACGAGCACCTCCCCACATCCAAGACGTGTTCGGGAATGGTGGTCGTTGAAATCCGACTTTGTTTCACGCTGAAGTTGCTCCCGCTAGTGTTATATGTTAGGATCTAGGATGATTGTTGTACTTTTCATCTCCACTAGGTTTAATTATGTTTTTAAGTTTTATGTTTGATGTTTTAATGAAATTTAGGACTTTTAATTACTATCTTAAACTAACCAGCAAGGAAAATCAGTTAAAAAACGAACCAACTCGATAAATAAATAAAAATCAAAAGAAATACTGTCTGCACAATGCAGCACGGTACCATGCTTGTAAAAGCACAGCGCCGTGCTTTTGACTCCAATACAGTTACGAGTTTTTAAATTAATAAAATAAATTTCCAGACCAGCAACCCTAACACCCACTTCGTTTCTGGACGATAAACCGCCGACCATTCCATATTACACTAATTTCTTCATCGAATCCTCAAAATGGTATGCTAATCTAACAATCATATTGTTTAAGTTCATCATTCTAGGTTTAGTTTAACCCTAAAATCTCTCGAATTGACCAAATCGGGTCTATGCCCGAAAATAATATGGGTTATTCTATTAGTATAGGATGGATGGATTGTTGAAAGTTTAATTGTTAATGTTTATTGAGTGGAACAATTCGGGTTTTGGATCTTGAGATGAATATCCAACAAACTAATAAACCTAATTGTTATAACCGGTTAGAAACGAGGGTTCGAATCTGAATAGGGTAGAAATTCATATTAAAAACACGAGCCGTGCCCGAAACAACACGAATCGTGGTCAACCATTAGTCAACCAAAAGTCAAAATCAACAGAAATGAACAGCAGCAACAGCACAGTACCGTGCCTCTAAAAGCACGCCGCCGTGCTTTGCTCTCTGTTCCAGCAAATTAAAATTTTTTGTCAAATTTTGACTAATTTGGGTATGATTTGCAGATGGCCGAGTATGAAGACGATTTTCATGCATTCTTAGTCTTTTCCGGACGAAGAACAAGGGATAGACAGGCTAATGCAAGACTAACCTACCTAAACAGACGATTCCCAGAACCAAATTTCTACGCTTGTTAAGACACATTGCGCCAAGTTAACCAATGGGACCGATACAACACATTTGTGAAAGGGCCATGGAAAAGGGTTTTTAAACAAACGGGAGAGGCGGTGACAGAGCTGACAAAGGAGTTTCTGGCCTCTTTCAACATAAAGAAGAAGAAATTTGACATGTGGGATGAAGACGCAATAAAGTTTAGATGTGGGGGTGAATGGCATACAAATTCTGTCACCCAGCTAGGAATTGATCTAGGAATCTACACGACCGAGTAAACTGACTCAGACATTTGGTTTAATGCTATAACAACATTTGTAGATGAAGATGCTGATGATGAAGCTGAAGCGGGAAACACGCGATTAGAGGCTTGGGAACAACTGAGTTATGGTACTGAAAAATACAATGCAAGCGTCTCAAAGAGCACAACACAACGTGACCCGCTCATGAGATACATTCACCGTCTGCTCACCACACTGCCACTGCTCGAGGCCAAAGTGAGGGGGTGGTTAACCTGAGGGATCTTTGGTCACTGTACTGCATGAGGAATGACATACATTGCAACATCATGATGTTATTCTGCAAACTTTTCATGACAAATACAGCTGCTAAAGGAAATACCCCCATTTTTGGTGGCCTGTGGATCTATAACCTTTATAGGGCCTACAATGCAGACATAGAAGGGACCCGAAGACCCTGTAGAAATGATGCTACAGGATGTGCATGAGAGGAGAGGATCACTGCCCAGACAGTCCGTCGACGCACCTACCATCAGCGAGGAGGCTCATCTTCATCAGGGGCCGGACCCAGCTCGTCACACGACAGCCAATACTCTTTCGAGGGTATATTTGGACTCATTGATCAATTCTCGGCTAACACTACCGCCTCATTTAACATGATTACAGAGCAAATGGCCGCCTCAGATGCACAGCGAGCAACCGAATATGCAGAGACGATGCGAGAGATTGATCATTTGGGCTATCGCATGGACAGACAGTGGGGACCATTTGACCCGGATACGTGTAACTGATGACTAGCGACACTGGTAGGTCGAGTATTGGCATGGGCATGGTTCGGTAGTACTTTATGATATTATTATGTGTGATTTTTAAACAATTTACTTTCTGTCATACTTGTTGTTTGGTTATTTGTTGGTTTGGATACTTTTATGGCCATAGGTGCCAAGACATTATGGTATGTACTAATTTAGCCTGATAGGGCAAGGGATGGATGATTCCATACCCAATTCTCAGCAGTTTATGCTTATATGTTTGTGGTTGTTTGCAGTCTTATATTATACATTTACAAAAACAGAAAAGCGGACGATATACAAAGAACGCTCTGTCGAAATTTCGTTAACCCGTAGGGAAGTAACTCTCTATTTTAACCCACTATAGTCAATCATAATTTTTATCTTTTTCACAAATCTTTTCACATTGAGGACAATGTGAGATTCAAGTGTGGGGAGGGGAATTACTTGACCAATTGTTTGTTCAAATAATTATAAATATTCTCTAATCAACAAATATTTTTGCAGCAAATAAAGATTATTTTTAGAAAACCAGAAGAGAAATCCAAGAAATTTTTTTTTTCAAATAACCAATTACTAAAGGAAAGTGAAAAAAGTAAAAAAGAAATTCTGTAATATTGAGAATAAATTTATGCAAAATATGGCGTTAATACCCAATTCCTCCGTTACTGTAAGATAAACCTCATGCCATATAAATATTTTTCGGAAGCTTTGAGTGAGTCATATGTTTCGTGTGATTTAGAACTTGTTGCAATTATTCATTTCAAGACCGCACGAAGCGTTGTAAAAGGAAGAAGGTAATGTTGTCACAATTCCATCAAACCATTCGCCAAATTACAAAACCCAAAGACCTTAACCTAAACCCTACCACTTCATCCATCTCACAGGTAAAATACAACACTGGTCTTTTACCGGTAGACCGTAAAGAACTGGAAATGCATTCTTTCGATTTCAATTTCCTTTGCTGCATACATTTCACAAAACCTAGGTTCCCTCCAGAACATAGGGAGAGAATCTTTCTCTTTAGCAATGAGGTGAGGAAGAAGTGGCACCAAGAGGAGCAAAGGCCACCATTTTGTGGAATTTCCAAAAACACAATGAAGAGAAGAGCAAAAAGGTACGAACGATGCTTAAGTTGCGGAAACTGGTCCCACGAAGGAAGATGTAGAAGGAGTCAAACTCAGTCTCAGCATGAATATACTGAACTAATGAGGATGGGGGGCTATTAGGCTCAAAGCCGAACGGTCCACTAGAGTTGGAAGTTATGTTCAGAACAGGATTGAGGAAGAACTGATCCACATCCTTGACAAAACTTGTCTTGACGGTCTGACCTTAAAAGAGTCACTAGGTCTCTTAAAAAAATTATCATCGGGATGAAAAGCTAACTATCGAAGACATCTCAAAATCCCCGATTACCAGAAAAGTTGTATTTACCATCCCCCACCAAGAGCCCTTATCCACCACAAAATACCAAAATTCCAACTCACACAAAACCAACCCGTATTACCTTCTGATTTATGCAACCCTTCACAAAAGAGGAGGTTTGAACTTGTTACAAGCTTATTTATCACAGGTTGCATTCTGACTAAGAGTGTTCACATACATACATCACAGGTATGATCAGATATAAAACCGAGTGTGAGTGAACATTGTGAGAACGTGACATTTTGCATAAAAACAAAATCTTATTTTTATTTATCACTAATTAAGATTGGTTATTTTGTTTCCATTTTCTCGGAGCTCGCTTAAAAGATGGCTATAATCCAAGTTTGCTATTTTTAGAGAATATTTATAAAAACATTGCTTGAGGACAAGCAATGTTCAAGTGTGGGGATGTTTGATGTACATAAAATTATACATCTTTTCGGCATCAAATAATCTCTAAAAATTGTAATTTCTATCAAATAACATAGCTAAAAAGGCTACTTATCATAATAAAATGTAATTTCAGGTGAAACCAAGCCCCAAACGAAGAAACAAGCGAAAAGACGAAGAAAAACAGAAGAAAAATAAAGAAACACGCCCCCATGCCTTAAGAAACACGCCCCGTGCTTCTGAACACCAGAAAAAGACAAAAATCTACAAGAAAAGACAAAAACTGGGGACAAAAGCAAGGGACCGTGCCTCTCAACCACAGGGTCGTGGTCACCTTTCAGAAACGACAAAATAAAATTAGCACATGTCATAAAAATGCACGGGGCCGTGCCTCTGGAAGCACGGGGTCGTGGCGAGTCATCAGGTACGATCCGAAAACATGCAACTGGGACACGTAGACACGAGGCCTTGCTTGATAAAGCACGGGGCCATGCTTCTATCTCCAGACAACCTATAAACTGAGGCTCTTGTGTCATTTGGGAAGTGTGCTTTGAAAAGAATTATATCCGGTTTTCTCTTATAAAAACACACACTAACACTCATATAGAAGATTTAGTGAAGAGTTTAAAAGCTTGAAGGTCATCACCATCAACCATCATCATCATCATCATTAAGAAGAAAGATTCATCTACATTTGGTTAGATTGTTCCAAGTTTAATCATGTATTTTTTATCATCATTCATCTTAATGTTTATCATCATGCTCATTATGAGCTAAACTCCTTTTACCATCTAAAATCTATGAAGAAGATTTGTTTTACTTGATGATTATTTAAAATATGTGGTGTAGTCTAGTAAAGTACATGGTTATCTTACAATTATATTTTGATGAGAAATGTTTCACCATCTTAAATCACTAATTCAAAGTTGGTGGTTGTCAATTCTATTGGCAATCGTTAATGATCGATTCATGTTCTTGAAAGATAGAAATACTTTGATACATTATCGAAACATGGATCCTTATATTGTACTTAGAAATGATGAGATATAAGTTATGATGTATTTCTCTAAGTCTTGGTAATCCGAAAATGGCTTTGCTTAGGATATCATGCTAGTTAAAGAAATCATATGTCAATGGAATGTGTAAGTATAACCTACTTAAATCAACCAAGGGGAGGTTGTGTGACTAAACTACAACCACCCGAAGTTGTTAGAACTGGTATTTGAGAAATCGAAGTCAATCCTAATCTTTCTACTTTACGAAACTACTTGCCAACTTAAATTGACATTTTGGAGGTGGCATGACATTAGGAAGGGTCGACTTTAAAATGCCCATGTGACCTCCCTAGTGCCAAAGATGCCCACTTAAGGCTTAAGGAGCTATCTATCATATATTGCTACGGCAAGTTTACCACATGTTTGAATATTAATTATCAATGCAAAATGAAGTGGATTCTTGATCTTAGATGGTAACCTTCACGTAATTGAAATACTCGATTAGAATCTTTGTCTTGGTCACATATATTATATATATAAGCATTTATATTTTCTAAAAAGTTCGAAAAAATTAACCCCAAAATGATTAAAACCTCCGATTAAAGTAAAACAACGATTTATCATTAGAAACATTTGTGTCCACGGATCGATACTTGGTTCTTACCAATACTATTCTACATATATGATAGGTACACTTTCCTATTTTATGTGTGTTTAGTCTTTGTAGAAATCACTTTTATAAATTTAAAACACGATCTTGTGCAAAAGCAAATCATTCCATCCGTTATAACTTTACTACCACACGCAGCACACATCAAAGTTTTTGGTGCCGTTACCGGGGACACGATACGTTTCTAAGAACGATCCAAGTTTTAATTTAATCATTGTCTATAATTGTACAAATTTTTCTTAACTTTTATTTTATTTCATTTTTTTACTAAAAATTAAACTATATAATTTTACGACTAGCCTAATTTTAACATTTATTTACCTTACTTTACTCTAGCTTAATTAATTTAGACCTTAGTTTAGTTTAAAATAGCTTAGCAAATTCATAATTTAATTTAGACTAACTTTAGCTAATTTTTTTTACTTTAGTTTTCATTTTGATTTAATCCCATGTATGGCCTCTACTTCTGAGCCCGAGCTTGTTTCTCCAATTTCTGAACCGGAATGACTCTTTCGTCGACGAGCACGTAAACGGACAACAGAAACCGCCGAAGCAATCAAAGATGAATCTGTAGACGCCACCACATCAGGAGAAAATCATACAGAAGAAATGATGGTGGCCTAGAACAATGAGCCGAACATGAGCCAATATGCCAAGCCAACTCTCGAAGGCTACGGTAATAGAGTGGCTCCACCCGATATCACCGAACATTTCGAAATCAAATCAAGCACCATTCAGATGGTGGAAAATTCAGTTCATTTCACGGTCTCCTCGACGAAGACCCTCTTTCTCATATATCTCGATTCTTACGAATCTACGGAACCATTAAAATTCAAAACTGTCCAGAAGATCAAATCAAACTCAAACTCTTTCCTTTATCTCTAATGGTTCAAGCCCTAGAATGGATAGAATCACTTTCCTCTGGTTCCATCACCACTTGGGACCAGATGGTTGAACAGTTTCTCCTCAAATATTTTCCGCCTGATAAAACTGCCAAATACCGAGCCAGCATTACCGGATTCCGGACCGATGATGATGAATCGTTACACGCAGCATGGGAAAGATACAAAAGTCTTCTTAGAAGATGCCCACACCATGGACTGAGCGTATGGTTGCAAGTACAAACTTTCTTTGACGCACAATCCAGTCAAAATAAACAGGCCATCGACCAAATCGCTGGTGGAGACCTGGGATCCAAATCACCTAACGAAGCATTTGAAGTCCTGGAGAAAGCCGCAAAGAAGAGTTTCGCTTACAACCCACCAAGATCTACACCTACCCATAAAGGAATACATCACGTCGATTCCAACATTCTTGTCACAGCACATCTTGAAGCCCTTTCTAAAAAATTTGAACAACTTCAAGCCGAACTTTCAAAAACCAGACTCACCTGTGATACTTGTGGAGGAAATCATAAGAAGAATTACTGCAAACCAGTCATCATGGCCATGGAAGAAGTCAATTTCATCGCTCGACAGAACAACGCTTTCAGCAACAACTACAATCCAGGATGGAGAAACCACCGGAATTTCAGCTGGAAAGACGGAGGTAACACTCAACCCTTACCAGGACTCGAAAAAAGACCGATGAATCAACCCTTCTAGCCTAAACCCCAATTTCAAGATCAAAGTTCTAGTAGTCATCAAAACCCGAGCTACTCAAATATCAAAGAAATGCTAATCCAACTCATGACGAAAACAAATAAAGCAGAAAAGAAGGCCGACTCAAGAGCTGTTGATATCAGCGGAGTGTTGTTAAAACATGAAGCCGATCTCAAAAGTCAACAAGCATCACTTCAGAATCTAGAAACTCAAATCGGACAAATTGCCCGACAATTATCCGAAAGACCACATGGCCCTCTTCCAAGCAACACAATCACCAACCCGAATGCAACAGCTAACGCTTTTACACTCAAAAGCGGTACAACTACTGTTACCTCACCCACTTCAGAACCAGTTACGGAAAAGGAGTCCCCTAATGAAACGCAAAAAAGACTGACCCCGACGGGCACCGTACAACCCATGGAGCCAGTCCGAACTTATGTTCCACCTATTCCATACCCTGGAAGACTGAAGAAGGAACGATTGGAAGCTCAGTACGTGAAGTTTTTAGAACTCTTCAAACAACTCCATATCAACATCCCTTTTGTCGAAGCCATCGCTCAAATGCCAAAATATGCCAAGTTTCTCAAAGAAGTGCTGATAAACAAAAGGAAGCTGGAGGAACTCTCGCATGTCACCCTAAGTGAAGAATGTTCAGCAGTCCTCCAAAGCAAGCTGCCAACAAAAATGACCGATCCAGGGAGCTTTACTATTCCTTGTCTTATAAGAAATTTGTCTGTTAGCAATGCCCTGGCTGACCTAGGAGCTAGTATTAATTTAATTCCTTATGCGGTTTTTGCAAAACTAGGGATAGGAGAACCAAAGCCCACCCGTATGAGCATTCAATTAGCTGACTGATCTGTTAAATATCCTCGGGGCATTGTTGAAAACATGCTTGTCAAGATTGACAAATTTGTTTTCCTCGTAGATTTTATGATTTTAGACATGGAGGAAGACAAAAGTGTACCTCTGATTTTAGGAAGACCCTTTTTAGCCACCGAAAAGGCTATTATTGATGTTTGCACCAGAAAACTCACTCTCAAGGTCAATGACGAGGCAATCACTTTTGACATAGGAAAATCTATGCAATATCCTCAACAACATGATGACAAATTATACTGTGTTGACATCATAGATTCCATCGTAAGTTGCTATATGCTAGATTTCTCCATCGATAAACTGCTAGAAACACAAGTCTTAGACAAAACGCTCAATATACCCATGTTAGAAAACGAAAATATCAAAGATGATTATCAGGAAGCGTCAGAAGTAATATATGAGATTCATCTACATTTGCTTAGATTGTTTCAAGTTTAATCATGTATTTTTTATCATCATTCATCTTAATGTTTATCATCATGCTCATTATGAGCTAAACTCCTTTTACCATCTAAAATCTATGAAGAAGCTTTGTTTTACTTGATGATTATTTAAAACATGTGGTGTAGTCTAGTAAAGTACATGGTTATCTTACAATTATATTTTGATGAGAAATGTTTCACCATCTTAAATCACTAATTCAAAGTTGGTGGTTGTCAATTCTATTGGCAATCGTTCATGATCGATTCATGTTCTTGAAAGATAGAAATACTTTGATACATTATTGAAACATGGATCCTTATATTGTACTTAGAAATGATGAGATATAAGTTATAATGTATTTCTCTAAGCCTTGGTAATCCGAAAATGGCTATGCATAGGATATCTTGCTAGTTAAAGAAATCATATGTTAATGGAACGTGTAAGTATAACCTACTTAAATCAACCAAGGGGAGGTTGTGTGACTAAACTACAACCACCCGAAGTTGTTAGAATTGGAATTTGAGAAATCGAAGTCAATCCTAATCTTTCTACTTTACGAAACTGCTTGCCAACTTAAATTGACATTTTGGAGGTGGCATGACATTAGGAAGGGTCGACTTTAAAATGCGTATGTTACCTCCCTAGTGCCAAAGATGCCTACTTAAGGCTTAATGAGCTATCTATCATATATTGCTACGGCAAGTCTACCACATGTTTGAATATTAATTTTACTAACACACCCAGCACACATCAGTATTCCATTCATAAATATTACTCAACCTATGTCAAGTAATTATGTGGGTTATTATGCACTATTACAAGGCCCTTGGTTATACAAATACCAAAATGGGGTTTTAATCGAGTGTTCAGATTTTGAGTCTAGATAATTAACTAAACTCAATGTCAACTTTCCAAAGTGATAAATATTATGAGAAAACTCAATAAAAATCAAAAGACTTAACCAAGCATATAGTTCTATTGTGAATAACCTTAACGTCCGTTAAGCGAGTATTTGGTTTCACCGGTCCAAACTTGTTATAAGATCAAGTTGGATTCCGACACACCAAGTATGTTGATTTCGGTGGCCAAAAACACACTTGTGTGTCTTAAGCGGGTGAACTCGGTTTAGTACGGTTTTGGTTCGGTCCTTGACTCGGAATGATACTGAGGATGGTTGCCACATACCCTAATACCATAGAACTATAAAAATGATTTTTAGAAGTTATAATATTCAAATCTTACATAAACATGTTTATTTAAATATTTAAAACAAAACTAGTAAACAAGAGTTCGGTTTTGGTTCGGTTCTCAACTCGGGATACAACCGAGGCTAGTGACTTCATACCCAATACCATGGAACTCTTTAAACATGAATCAGAAACTAAACTACTTACAATATAAACAAGACTAGTAAAGCATTAAAGGAAAATAGTATAATCAAGGACTATAATGAGTCCTCCATGTAGCCTTGCCTTGAAGCATATCACCTCAACCGACCATGGCCGGAGAAGATGAAAGCCGAAGGATACAAGGGGTGCATATTATATATATATATGTTATACCACAAGCTTCAATTAGTAAGTAACAAAACAAGATTAAAGAATGGTTGTTATCTATTAAAAGACCTTCAAGATGTGTTCTTTGTTTGGGAGAGAAAAAAGATGAATGAGCAAGGGTAAAATGAAAGAGGTGAGCTTATTTATATAAGGAAGGAGTGAGGAGTTAGTTATAAAAGCCTTCTTTTGAGGTTTGCATGAAAATGGTTATATTAAAGTGGTCAAACAAGTCATAAACAAACAACAAAAAACGAAATGGTCTACAGCAAGGGCTAGGTGCCGTGCGACCGGCTTCCTCCCATTGGCCGCGCGACAGGGCGTGGTCAGGGGTGGGGTGGCATGGTCCGGTTTGCTTCGCGAGTCGTTTCGGGTCGTTTTCGATGCGTTTTAAGCGTTGTAAAGTGTTTTAAAAATCGTAAAATGGTGTTTTCGAAATCCGAAAAGTATGAAACGATTATGTAACATGAAAACCCGTTATTTTATATTATAGAAAGATCCGGTTTACAAATCGGGTTGGGTTTTGATACAAATAAAAATACAAATACAAATACAAAAAGAACCGAAAATGACGAATGTTACAATTTTAGTTTGTAAACTCATTTTTGTAAGTTCCATGGTATTGGGTATGTGGCTACCATTTTCAGTTTTATCCCGAGTCAAGAGCCGAACCAAAACCGAGCTTTTGTTTAATACCTTATTTTTAACATATTGTATGAAAGATTTGAGTATTATTATTTTTAAGTTTATCTTAATGAGTTCTATGGTATTGGGTATGTGGCAACCATCCCCGGTTTTATTTCGAGTCAAGGACTGAACCAAAACCGAACTCTTGCTTAAAAGATTTATATTTAAAATGATTTATTAATTTGTTACAAGCAAGTTTTGTGTATAATAATTTCTAAGCTCATTTTAATAAGTTCTATGGTATTGGGTATGTGGCAACCATCCTCAGTTTCCTAGTCAATGACCGAACCAAGACCGAACTAAACCGAGTTCACTCGCTTAAGACACACTAGTGTGTTTTGAGCCACCGAATCTCATATTTTATCTAAAACTATTTTATAAACTAGTTATAAATGTTTTTCTCAAAGTACTTGGTATGTCGGATCCAACTTGATCTTATAACAAGCTTTGATCGATAAAACCGAACACTCGCTTAACGATGATGTTTAGAGTTTCTCATTTAATAGAACTTCTAACATTAGTTAAGTCTTTGTTTTAAATATTTTATCTCATGATATCTATCACTTTGGAACGTCGGTTTCGGACTTGACTGTTTATCAAGACACGAACCGACTAACCGAACACTCGTTAAAATCCCAATTTGGTATATTTAACAAGGGGTCGTGCACTATTGCATTAAACCAATCCCCGCATATTTACTTAACAAAGGTTAAGTAAAAATAATGAGTGGAATACCGAGACCCGATTTCGAGCAAACTTACTTTTCAAAATCCGTTACATCAAGTTCTTAACTATTTACGTTTTAAACCTCAAACTTTGATTAATTATTTAACTTGTCATTTTATTTTACCTTAAAGTCTTTCAAGACCATCTTCTAAACCGAAACTCTATTAACCTAGACCTCACTCGTTGAACTTACTATCCCTGTTTATCACAAACAACTTTTCAAGTTATTTATTTCATGTGAGTACTTATTCATCCCCCATTTTCCATCTTACGTTTTGGGGTGACATTGCATACTTATCCAAACTCAAATGATTTGTACTTGTGTCTCAAACCACAAACTCTTTAGTATATGTTACTTAAATAAATGCTCGATTTTGTGTATATGCTTTACATGATTACATGATATATGTTTATTGCTTTAGGCGGGTTGGCCTCTATGAAACTATTAAGTATGATCATACGCACCCCTAACTACTTTAGCTTAATTGCTAGTAACATAGGGCAAATATTATCCGAGTATATTTGGTTGTTACCATATAGAAAGGTGTCTCAAAACTATTTACTATTTGCATATCTAAATTGTTGCTATTATTTATTGTTCCATATACGAGTTGTGGATTTCATCTATTATATACTTATTGTTCAAAACTATGAAAATTGCTCACCAACATTCGTGTTGACAAATTCTATTTTATGCAATGTTGCAGGTTTGATAATTGCTTGAACGAAGAATTGAGGAACGTAGCTTGTTTTGATACCACTAAGAAATTAGACGAATAAGCAATATATATTTGTTTACTTGTATTCGATTTGTTTGTACAAACAAGATGTGTTGTTTATTGATTTATGAAATTAATGAGTTGATTAAATATTGTCACTTTAATAGTGTCTTGTGTTCTTGGGCAATTCGTTGCACCCCGGCATGTTCCGCCGCCTTTGGTCGGGGTGTGACAAACAAAGTTTATCATATTTAATTTCTTGATTTTTTATGAATGATTGTTTCGAGTTTTGTGAAACTTAAATTTGATTTATACAGTCAAAAGTTGGTAAATACATTGTTTGGAACAAGTTAAATACATTTGTGTCAAAATTTGTTACGGGTAAAAAATGAGAAATATGAGTATTTTAAAAAGTTTGAGAATTCAAATAGATTTATCGTCAATTTTTTTTACGGGTTCAAAGTGTTGACTTGTAAATGTCAAACATATGAAAGTTAAAATTTTAAACATGATTCGGGTTTCAATTTTTTTTTCAAGGACATTTTTGGAAATAATCAAAATGTTCGAGATTTGGCAAATAGACTATTTTTCTATCGACTATTAAAATTTAAGATAATATAGTGAACACTTCTAGCATGTCACCCCATGCATATCAATGCTTATAACTTTTATGAAAGGTGACCAGAACGTTGTGTGAGAAAGCATGTTATGCAAACCATGCTCAAATGAAGCAAAATATTCACAAAATTGAATGTATTGACATGTTAAATTTTATATTGTTATTATAGCAAAGTCGATAAGCCTCTAAAACTTATCAAAATCTTTTTCATGGTGTAGCTCAGAAAAATATATTTCTTAAAGAGCACCCGTCATTATAATTTAATATTCTAATTTTCTTCTATGGGTTATAAATTAATAAATATATTAATAAAGGTAATGCTCCTTCAGTATTAAGGCCGGGCGGTTAGAACTACTATTGTATGAAAAGTCTTCTTCTCGAATTCTTACAATTATACATATATGATATTAACAATGAAAGTTTCAATAAAAGAAACATTCTCGGGTACGTTTTTGCACTTGCATTTTTTTATTAAGTCTTTTAAAAAATCATTTTGTGATATAAATAAAATTATTTACGTACACAAATTATAGATAGAATCATAGATGTAATGCATTTTTGTATATATGTTATGTAATTATTCGCTTTACTTTTAATTTTATAATTTGGATAATCTCGTGTGTTACACGGCCTCTAAATCTAATTTTATTATAAGTGTAAATAACATGGTTTACTTAATAAAATAAGAAATAAGTTGAGCCTGAATCGAGTTTAAACTTACAAAATTATTGTAGAAAGACACTCGAAATTTAGATATAAAGCTCAATGATAACTGAAATAAAGGAAATGAGCAAGACTGAGCTAATATAATTAAGCGAACAAAACTCAAACTTAAATGAGTTCCAATTCAACTTCACTAAACATTAAAATAAATAAAAAAATAATAAAAAGAACACTTATTATTATTATTATTATTATTATTATTATTATTATTATTATTATCCTATTTTTGTGTATTTAGATCCGTGGTATTGGCCAACCGAAAAAATCATTTGTGTATACAAGAAATTCAACCAAATCACCTAACCTTCAACCTCCTAAAGTTTTTTATTTTTTCTTTAATAAATAAAAGCTGCCTTACAGCCAACTTTTCTTGTCTTATTTTACCTTTAAACATACATATACTTAATTTCCCTATTGTTTTTAAATAAACCAATGTTATAAAAGCATGATTACAAGGTCAGGTACTCACTGATTACTCGCTATAAGGTATGTTGCTGAGGCGAGTTTCTGTAAATCCGATTAATTATTAAGAATCGATTAAATGTGGTCAACCTCGGCCAGAATCACATCTTATTAGTGAACTTGGGCTGATTTTGACTCAAAAAAATAAAATATAATTCGTATTTCAATAATATTAAAGAAAAAATATCATTTTTAATTAATGATTATTAATTTTCAAAATATTTTATTATTTAAATATATATTTCTTTTATTTATATTGATATTTACCTATTTATTTATAAATATTAGTAAAATTATAATATTTAACATATATGTAATGTTCAAAAACTAATTTTCTCTATATATACCATGTCCAAGTACTCTCTGAGTACTACCCAAGTACTTCGAGTACACCCAACTCCCCAGTCGGCCGGTTAGGGTCCTCCTAGCGACTTTTGCAACATTGAAATAAACTAACAAAATAAACTAATATATCATTAAGAAAAACACGAACTTTTAATTACGCTTGTGGCAAATCCACCAATGGTCCTTAGCTAACGAGGAACATGATCAAATGGCAATAGACTGTCTGTTGTGGTCCAACGAATGATGGCGTGAACAGATCAATTGAGGCATGTCACTCCCGAACATCGCAGCGAGTGTCAAGCAAACATTAGCGCGAGCCGACTACTGGGCGTGATAGGCAATTAAGTGAAGGGATGGGCGCGATAGGCAATTAAGTGAAGGGATAGGGGCACGAATGGCTAGCGGACCACAACGGGCTCAAGAGAACGGTGGCACGATGGAAAAGGGATGAAGGGTTAGGTCCAATCAGCGACATCTGTGTAAGATCCCGTTACCGGTGCCTCACTTTCGACGTTGAATTTACTCATAAACATAGTTCTACAAATCAGTGTTAATTAAAACTTTCGCGGAATATAAAAACTTCAACCATAATATATTACGTAACAGTCAAATCTTGTCTTTAACAACATTCATAGTCATTTAAAAATAAAACATAGTCTTTGAAACATCATAACATGTCCTTGAGATGCCAGTGTCTTCGATTCCATGCCATGTGTCCACATCAAGCGAACTGCCTCATTCTACTCACCTGCGTGCATACTAAAAGTCAGCTACGCTGAGTGAGTTCTAGTTAATCATACATCATACAATACATACACTTACCTTCATTTATGCATACGAAGATGCACATTAAGTACTTTACATATTACTTTCATTTCATACATACATTAATATTTTATTACTTCTATACTATATATACTGTCTTTTCTATCTCAGATATTATTAAGGTCTGATCTCTTCCTTTACTATCTCAGATATTATTAGGGTCTGATCTTTTTCCTTTTCTATCTCATATATTATTAGGGTCTGATCCCTTTCCTTTTCTATCTCATTATTAGGGTCTGATCCATTCCTTGTCTATCTCAGATATTATTATGGTCTAATCCATTTCTTCTCTATCTCATATATTATTAGGGTCTGATCCCTTTCTTCTCTATCTCAGATACTATTAGGGTCTGATCCATTTCTTCCTCCATACTCATACATACTATCTCTTGGTACCCGTAACATACTTATACTTTCTTTAATCATCAATACATACTCATATATCATACATATATCTGTCATACACATACATCTTTCATATATACACCTTCCTTGTCAATACGTGCAATATCCGAAGATCGTTCACGTACCGACAAGCTTTCATTCCTTTCAAGACATATATAAATAACATATAGATCATACAGGGCATATGTCACACACAGACCAAGGCGGGAGAACATGCCGGGATGCAACCGATTGCTCAAAAACACAAGACACTATTAAAGTGATAATATTTAAACAACTCATTAATTTTATTCAATCACCAAAGTAGCATATATCGTTCATACAAATAAACATAAAATATAAGAGATAAATATTGTTCATTCTTCTAATAACCTAGAGATAACTAAGTAACTTGAAAGATTGATTTGTGAATAATCGGAAATCGGTTTAACGAGCAAGTCCTAGATTGAACGGGTCTTAAGTTAGTAGGTAGTCTTGAAAGGTTTAAAGTAAAATATATGACAAGTAAAGTAAGTAAATGAAGTTAATGGTTTAAAATATAAATATTTGAGAAATTTAAAGACATGTTTCTTGAAAAATAAGTTTACCCGAAACCAGGTCTTGGTATTCCATTCATAAATATTACTCAACCTATGTCAAGTAAGTATGTGGGTTATAATGCACTATTGCAAGACCCTTGATTATATAAATACCAAAATGAGGTTTTAATCGAGTGTTCGGATTTGTCAATTTGAGTCTAGGTAATTAACTAAACTCAAAGTCAACTTTCCAAAGTGATAAATGTTATGAGATAACTCAATAAAAATCAAAGACTTCACCAAGTATATAGTTCTATTGTGAAGAACTTTAACGTCCGTTAAGCGAGTATTTGGTTTCACCGGTCCAAACTTGTGATAAGATCAAGTTGGATTCAGACACACCAATATGTTGATAAAGTAATTAAAAATTAGTTTAAAATACATTCTTGAAGAAATGATGAGTTTCGGTGGCCCAAAACACACTTGTGTGTCTTAAGCGAGGGAACTCGGTTTAGTTCGGTTTTGGTTCGGTCCTTGACTCGGAATGATACCGAGGATGGTTTCCACATACCCAAATACAATAGAACTATAAAAATGATTTTAGAAGTTATAATATTCAATTCTTACATAAACATTTTTATTTAACTATTTAAAACAAAACTAGTAAACAAGAGTTTGGTTTTGGTTCGGTTCTCAACTCGGGATAAAACCGAGGCTAGTGACTTCATACCCAAAACCATGGAACTCTTTAAACATGAATTAGAAACTAAACTACTTACAATATAAACAAGACAAGTAAGCATTAAAGGAAATCTAGTATAATCAATGACTACAATAAGTCCTCCATGTAGCCTTGCCTTGTAGCGTATCACCTCAACCGACCATGGCTAGAGAAGGTGAAAGCCGAAGGAAACAAGGGGTGCATATTATATATATGTTGTACCATAAGCTTCAATTAGTAAGTAACAAAACAAAATTAAAGAAAGCTTCTTGTTAACCATTAAGAGACCTTGAATATGTGTTCTTAGTTTGGGTGAGAAAAGAGATGAATGAGCAAGAGTAAAATGAAAGAGGTGAGCTTTTTTATATAAGGAAGGAGTGAGGGGTTGGTTATAAAGGTTTTCTTTTGAGGTTTGCGTGAAAATGGTTATGTTAAAGTGGTCAAACAAGACATAAACAAACAAGAAAAACGAAGTGGATCTGCAGGTGGCACTAGGCCACACGCGACCCGGCCTCTCCCCTTGGCCGCGATGTGGTCAGGGGGTGGGGTGGTTTGGTTCGGTTCGGTTCGTTTCGCGAGTCGTTTGGTCGTTTTCAATGCGTTTTAAAGACCGTAAGAAGGTGTTTTCGAATTTCGACAAGTGTGAAATGATTATGAAACATAAAAACCTATAATTTTATATTATCGAGATATCCGTTTTACAAATCGGTCGGGTTTTGATACAAATACAAATACAAAAGGAACCGAAAATGACGAATGTTACAGCATAAACTTACAATTTAAGGTAAGTGTATTAACTATCACATTGAGTATGCACACAACCTCAAAAACATAACAACAAAATGGGGCTAGAAACTCACATGAGCTAGGTTACGTTCATCGTTAATGGTTATTCCTTTCTTTAGCTGTGTGCGAATAACTGTATAACAATTACACGTATCAATTAACTAACACTACCCATATCGCATTTCTAGTTTAATTATAACCCTCAACAAACAGGGATCCGGGGGCAGCTCCCCTGGCAGCGGGGTTCTAGGGGCGGCAGCCCCTAGCAGGGTCCAAGGGGCGATGCCCCAGGCTGGGGTTAATTGTTCTTAGCAAAATTTTATTTTCATTAACTGTTCTTAGCAAAATTTCCATTAGAAATCTTAACTTTTTTTTATTGTTAAGTCGCTCGTTATAACGAATGGCCTTTGATTAAGCCTGATTCGTTACCTTGATTCGTTATCTTACATGGTCTGATTCGTTATCTTAACAAGGCCTGGTTCGTTATCCTGATTCGTTATCTTAACATGACTTGATTCGTTATCCTGATTCGTCATCTTGGCGTGACTTGATTCTTTATCCAAATCTAACGAATGGATAGATAAAGAATTAAGGGTTCATTCGTTATCAAGTCACACGAATGAGTCCCATTCGTTTGACCGCGTAATGAATGATCGATTATAACGAATTATCAACAGTGCCTATCCAGACTTTGACTTAGGGGTTAAAGTCAAAATCGTCAAGAACAATAACAGTCAACAGGCATCAGGTTTCCAATTAATCCCCATATCACGATGAATCAACACGAATCTGGTATCATTGAGCTCGAAATCACAGCGCCTATAAACCATAACCATCTATTCATTCAAACATTGGGTTTTAAGGGTGCGATTGGTCGATATAGGTATACGGTTCACTAGTTGATTATTTAACCTAACATATGTTAACGAATTTCAGTAAAATTCATCCCGTTTGATTAGTTTTTATCATACTCATACAGATCTAAGATTTCCCAAACGAATCCGAAACTAAATGGACAAATTCTCGTTATAGACGCACCTTAAACGAGTCGATCTACGAACACGATCTAGTATTGATGTTGGTTTGGTTCGTCACAACGTTCTAGCACCAACAAGCTCGGGTTTTCACCTTCGGATCTTGGCTCGGGATATAGGATGGTGTTTTGTGTGTTTTTAAAGGTGTAGGCTATGGTGTAGAGATGGATAAAAATGGAAAGGTCTAGGGTTTAAGGGGTATTTATACTCCCTTAAGCCCATGGACTTAAGGCCTATTTCATCTTTTATTCTATCTTTATAGTCCAAGCTCACCCTCTTATAGTTTATTATCTAAACCGATACACGACACATTATTGAACAAACGAAATTTTCTTTTATTATTATAACCGAAAGTAGGATGTTACAATCTAAGTTCTAGCACAATATGATATGATGAATCTTGATGATAACTTCAACCACAACACACAGTCTAATGACAAAGAGTTTGACGGTGTGGATCATCGATACCTTTTATTTTGTTTAAACAAAGAAAAATCGTTAGTAGTATTACTATAAGTTTGTCATTCGCTACAAATACCAAAAACTAAAGTGATTCAATATAACGATATCTAAGCTAATGATGCGGCGGTATTTTGTGGTCGGAATTAAAACAAACAATTAATCAAGACCAAATTTTCTTCAATAAATGATATTAATAAAAAAAAGCTTTTCTAACCATACCGGAGGTGTGGTTAGAAAACCGCTCTAACCGCTACATATAGATCTATCCATGACTTATAGGTGTTTTCTAAAAAACGTGTTTCTTTGTCTTTTTTCTAACCCTGGCTTATAGTTTTATATGTGTCATATGTGTTTTTTAAAAAGACGTGTTTTTTTTGTCTTTGTATATTGTTGTTTTAATCTAATTTTATTTATTTTGATTATTGTTTTTATTTTTGTTGTTTTATTAAAAAAAATTGTTGATTTTATTTATCAAGAATTATAAAAATTATAACAAAGCAATGTAAATAAACGATATGTATATATATAGGGTCGAGATACTGTAAATAATGCCTTAACGCACGATAGGTACGCGAGACGCTCAGCCGGAAACCTAAAACGCTCAACCAAAACTAAAACGCTCATAAAACGCTCAAAAACGGGTTTCGTGAAAAAAGTAAAAAAATTGATCAATTAACGATCCAAAATTGTTTTTTCGGTGAATCGATGATTAATTGGGTATGTATTGATGATTCCGAGATGTTGGGATGTGATTTCATGAATCAATTCCTGAAAAAAGAGATTCGCGTACGTATTGTACGTTAAGGTATTGTTGTATTGGATCTTTTACACACACACACACACACACATATATATATATATATATATATATCACACAACCATAACAATAAATTTGTATAAATAATAACAAAATGTAGAAATTTATCTAAATGGCAGTGTTAGTGGCGTGCTAACAGACGATGCTTAAATCTTAGGATTATGTGACGATAAAAAAACAAAAAACCACCACCGCATTCTAACTATGAAGCGAGCACATCGAGCATTAGGCGTGGTCGCGAGGACAACGACGACGTTGTACAATAAAAAACAACCGGGCGTCAGGCGCGGCCACGAGGATGACGATAGACCGGGATTCATATGTAGGTTTGATAGCGACGATAGCAACAATGACATTCGTGACATTGCCATTAAGATAGATTTTTGTTATTATTTGTACAAACTCGTTATAATGGTTGTGTGTATATATATATATATATATCATTTATTTACATTGTTTCGTTATAACTTTTATAATTGTTGATAAAGAATATCAACAAAAAATCTTTTTATAATAAAACAACAAAATAAAAAACAATAGTTAAAATAAATTAAATTAAAAGTAAAATAAAAATAAACACAAAAAGCAAAAAAAAAACTTCTTTTTTGAAATTACCCGTATATGCCACGAATAGCACTATTTATGACATATAAAGGGGTGTGAGGTGTGATTAGTAAGACCCATAAAAAAACTAGTTTAGAAATATGTCAAGTCAGTTGCTAGATTATCAAACATTAATTTTCCAAAACTACAAATTTCCTCAATGATCAGTCATTGTAATATTGTTATTTTTAAAATTTTTCATAACTAACATAATTATTATAATAAACTATTTAATTTTGTATGATTATTTATTAAATTATATAAATAAAACTTATTTAGTCTTTCTATAAATTTGTGTACACATTTTATTAAATTTTGAAATTTTTG
Organism: Bidens hawaiensis; assembly: GCF_021521415.1. Taxonomy (NCBI): domain Eukaryota; kingdom Viridiplantae; phylum Streptophyta; class Magnoliopsida; order Asterales; family Asteraceae; genus Bidens; species Bidens hawaiensis. Next base: position 29,271 of record NW_027491121.1, on the reverse strand, counting down.
TAGAAGTTTATACTTATTTTTATATTTGAGAAATTTTATGAATTCTTAAAAAATGTACAAGTTATACAAACTATCCCAATTTTTTTTTAACTTCAAATACTATTTAAGAAGAAGAAGAAGAAATAGAATTTGGTGTTGGCCCACCCCCTGTCGTCCTTCACCCACGCATAGCTTAGGCTGAGGGGTGTAGGGGGCGCGAGTGGGGGCTCCAGCCAATAATATTGTGACGTGTGGCAGAGAGAGAAACTTGATAAGATGGGTGTTGGTTGTGGTGCTCGCGCCCCTGGCCCTGGTGTGGAGGGGCGCGAGAGGGGGCGCGAGCGGTTTATTTTTTTATTTTTTTATAAATGTATTAAAAAAACGTATTATTAAAAAACAAGAAATTATTTAAAAAAACACACATTTTTTTGAAAATTCATAATAAAAAAAACATACTAAAAATTAAACAAACAATAATATTTAATAATAAAACTAATCTAATACAAGATCATCTGGTCGCCTCGCCCACAAATGTTCAACCAACTCATGTCGAAGCTCCCCGTGTATCTCACGGCTCTTGATATTTGCTATGTTATGAAGTTTTTGTTGATCACTGATTGTGGACGGTTGTGGCGGAATGTCACCTTGGTAGTTTTGGCATATAGCTTTGCCATCGTCTTCTAACGTCATGTTGTGTAGGATAAGACACGTGTAGACGACGTCCATTATCCTCTCCCGAGTCCAATAACGTATCGGGTTCGCCAGAAAATAATATTGTTTTTTTATAGCTCCAAAAGCTCTTTCAATATCTTTTCTAGCAGACTCTTGCTTCTTCGTAAAATACTTCCGTTTGTCGGCGATTGGATCTGTAAAAGCTTGAACTAACACAGCCCATTCGTTGTAAATACCATCGACCAGATAGTACCCGTACTTGAAGAGTTCTCCATTTGCAACAAAAGATTGAGGTGGTTCAACCCCGTCGATAAGGTCGTTGATCAAATGTGACTGATCGATAACATTAAGGTCGTTATTTGACCCAGCAACACCAAAAAAAGCATGCCAAAACCAAAGATCCTGTGACACCGCCGCCTCAAGTATGAGGGTCGGCCCTTCATGATCACCACGGTGGAACTGACCTCGCCAGGCCGTTGGACACATAGCCCATCCAACATGCGTACAATCGATGCTACCTAGCATCCCAGGAAAACCATGTTTTTCTGCGTGCACCTCATATATGCGTTGGATGTCATACGTTGTAGGTTTACGCAGATATCTCCGAGCGTAAGTCGATATGACTCCTACGTACAATATATATTACAAAATGTAATAAATATTTAATAAAAAGTAAAATTAATGTTTTTTACCTTGGCAGAAAAAATGAAGGGATTCACGTGCAACCCTTTTCGACATCTGTAAATACTCATCCAAAGCGTCCGACGAGATGCCGTACGCTAATTGACGGATAGCAGCCGTGCATTTTTGAAGAGGGGTAAAACCGGGAAGACCCCTAGCATCCTCCCTTTGTTGAAAAAAGGGATACCGTGCCTCTAAATCACTCGCTATACGCGTGAACAATTGCCTGCTCATTCGAAAACGAGTTCGAAAATCCGACTCCGCGTATACCGGTTGAGGGCTAAAATAATGCCTCATCAAAGTATCGTTAGCACCCGATCGATCACGATCACGAGGTGGTGCTCTAACCCTCGGGAGTCGGGGTTGATGGGCTTGATTTTGCAAGAGATTGACCACGGTTGTGGTCAAAACTCCCCCTACATGAAGAAGCAAATCTTCCTCTTCGGAGGAGTCGGAATCAGACGAGTACGACGACATTATTTTTAAAAAAAATTGGGACGATGGGTTGTTTTTGGATTTTTTTTTGAAGTTGTGGTAATTGATTTATATGAAATGGGTTATATATAGGAAAAAAATTTTGGGTTTTATAAAGGAGTTTGGGATATTATATATGAGTTTGGAGATTGAAGTTGTGTTTGATATGGTTAAAATGGGTTGATTTAGGGGTATTATATAGGATTTTGTAAAGGTTTTTTTAAAAAAAAAACCCGAGCTCAACGGCTCTTTTGGGTGGGCCCACCAGCTTTTCCTCTCTCTTCTTCCGCGATCACCCTTGCGCCCGCCTTGAAATCCGCGCTCGCGCCCCTCTTGCGCCTCGGTGGTGTGGTGCTCGCGCCCCGGGGCGCGAGCGGATGGCCTCACGCGCCCTTTCTCGCGCTCCACACCCCTCAGCCTTAATGATGAGGCGCTCCATTGCCACATGAGCTCATGTACGGCTAGGGATTTTTCTGTTAGATGATCTCATTCTAATAGAAATAAAATAGATTCATTAATTTCATTTGTGGTGCTCTTTCATGTTAGTTTGTGTTTGTTAATTGTTCATATAATTATGTAGCAATAAATACATTAGTGTTAATTTGTAAATTGGCAGAGCATGTTTTTGTTTCTTCTCATTTCGCTTTAGTCCATTTGGCAGATTATCCCACATTGGTGCAAAATATTTCCTTCGGTGTATGTGATTTGCGTTAGGGATTTAGAGATCTGTTAGAGTTGAACAAGTTCTTAAAGGTTCCTGTGAAACAGGCTGAGGTAGTACATGACATTATTTTTACTACCCTACGGTGTTATGGAAGATGCGAAATGACTTGGTCTTTAATAATCAATCCACTTCGCTCGGTAAGATTGTAGAGGACATAAAATATCTTGGTTTCCTTTGGATTGAGAAACAGTATGGTGTATTTCTACCATATGGGAGGATCGAAGAAGCTTTAATATATTGTAGTATGAGTTAAACTTGTGTGGGTTCGGTGTCAACTTCAGTTTTGAAGAAGGTTTAAGTTATTGTTTATGGAAGAAGTTTTAATACATGTGTAAAAGTTGGTTTTAGGATGTCAACTTCAATTCCGAAGAAATCAAACGATGTGAGGATCCTCAAGCAAAGGATTGATACTTAACCCGCTTTGTAGGTAATGATACGTTTGATAAGTTATGCAAAGAAACTGGTGTTACTTCTACGTTATATCCAGAAACAAGATATAATTAAATATTACATGTTGAGTAATAGTGCATAAGTTGTTGAAATAACATTATATCATGGGAAACTTGCGGTCAGGGAGAGAAATGGATTCACTATGAGAAGGTGATGCTCGATAAATTTTAACGCGTAACTAGAGAATGTGACATGCCTTGAGAATTGGGCTTCATAACCTTTTAAGAAATAATTTCAAGCATGGGAGATTGCTAGAAACGTAATCATTTGCAACATAATAACATGGTTTCTGTCTTTCACATGTGGGAAATGCTTACAAGATTCAAAACAAGAACGAGCCATACAGGTCAAAGACACGCAAAGGGCATACCATATGTTGTTAAGAGTACCGTCTAGGCTTGACCAACTATGACAAGCGTTGAGCAATACACTCAACCAAAAAAGAGAAGGGTGTATCATACATTGATCGATGTATGGCTTGTTAATCATGCATTTCATATATATTGTGTTAGGATAAAATACTAATAGCACTAAAATAATTATGCTAACACTATAGCACCTATTATTACACTATAGTTTTACAATAGATTAATAATTATTACTCTAGTTAACTTTGTAATAGGCTAATAGCACAACAATTATTTAATTGCAATAAAATAATCCGGAGTCATATTATGCATTCGCATCCATTTATATATATCTAAATCTAAAATTACACTAAAATCACTATATTTCCTTTTTATGTTTCAATTAAATAATTATTTTTATATTCATTTATAATTACTCTTTCTCACGCTTCAACTCACAACCATTTTTTAAAAATATTAAAAAATTAATGTCACATCCCGACCAAAGGCGACGGAACATGTCGGGGTGCAACAAATTGTTCAAGAACACTATGACACTATTGAAGTGACAATACTTACTCAACTTGTTTATTTCATTCAATAATCACAAATGCAACTTGTCCAAGTTAAAATACAAACAATTTCCTATAATCATAAATTCATTAAATTATACTAAAGGTATGATCTAAGGATGAGTTTTCAATCTTTACGAGCAACCTAAGAGTAAACCTGTGACATGCGGAAAAATAGATTTGATCAACACAAATGCTGGTGAGCAATACACTAGTTTTGACGTATGTATATGACGAGGTAAAAATCACAATTCACATGTGTAAATAGAATAATGCAACAACAATTGTAAATGTAAAGTAAATAATTGTGGCTCCTTTCTATTTGGTAACAACCAAGTTACTCGGAGAATGATGCCCTATTCTACTAGCACAAGACTAAAGTAGTTAGGGGTGCGTATGATCATACTTATTGAGGCTCAACAACATAAAAATAAACACTCGTGCAAATAATCAAATTGAGGCATAAACAAAGATCGAGCAAATATTCGTAGAACACTTAATGTTGTGTGGATTTGATAATGAGATCATAAAACAAGTAAGTTTGAATATGGTACGCATGCCACCCCCAAAAGTATAAAAGCGTCATAAGGGGGAGTGTGATTACTCACTTCTAATAAGTAACTTGAAGGATTAGTTTGCGGTAAAACGGAAAGGTAAGTTCAACGAGCAAAACCTAGATTGAGAGGGTCTTGAGTAAGTAGATGGTGTTAAAAGCTTTAAAGTAAAATAGCATGACAAGTAAGATAAATAATAAAGTTTGAGAGTTAAAGCGTAAATTAAAGTAACGGTTTTTGAAAAGTAAGTTTGCTCAAAATCGGGTCTCTGTATTCTATTCATTAGTTTTACCTAACCTTTGTTAATTAAATATGTGGGGACTGGTTTAATGAAATAGTGCACGACCCCTTGTTAGATATACCAAAACGGGATTTTAACGAGTGTTCGGTTAGTCAGTTTGGGTCTTGATAAATTGTCAAGTCCGAACCCAACATTCCAAAGTGATAAATATCATGAGATAAATTGTTTAAAATATAAACTTAACTAATGCTAGAAGTTCTATTAAGGAGAAACTCCAAATATTGATGTTAAGCGAATGTTCGGTTTTATCGATCCAAGCTTGTTATAAAATCAATTTAGACCTGACATACCAATTACTTTAAGAAACATTTATAATTAGTTTGTAAAAGATCTTAAAAAGAAAATGTGAGATTCAGTGGCCCGAAACACAACTAGTATTTTAAGCGAGTGAACTCGGTTTGTTCGGTTTGTTTGTTTGGTTGGTTCAAGACTTGGTATGTGACCTAGCTTGGGTCCAACAATCCATATTATAATAACAAATACAAAAATGCAAATGAAAGAACTTAAACACTTAAAACTTACATACAACTTATTTTTAAAACAATTAAATAAAGAGTTAAACGAGAGTTCGGTCCTTGACTCATAATGAAACCGAGGATGGTTGCCACATACCCATATCATGGAACTTATTAAGTAACTTTATAAATTATAATACACAAATCTTACATGTAACACATTATTAAATCATTTTAAATATATAAAGCATTTAAACGGGAGTTTGGTCTTGGTTCGGTCCTTGACTCGGAATAAGACCGAGGATGGTTGCCACATACCCAATACCATGGAACTTATCAAAATAAACTTAGAAATAATAATACTAAAGTCTTACATACAATATGCTATTAATAAAGTATTTAAACAAAAGTTCGATTTTGGTTCGACTCTTGACTCGGAATGAAACCGAAGATGGTAACCACATACCCAAATACCATTGAACTATTAAAATAGTTTGGAAACTAAAATAATTAAGAACTAAACAACATTAACAAGCTTAAACAAAATTAAAGCTTAAATTAAAGTGTTTAACAAGTATTGCAATAATCCTCCATGTAGCCTTGTCTAGCAATATACCTAAACCGACATGGCCGGAGAAGGGAAAACCAAGAAAACAAGGGAAGTATATTTTAAACAATATATAATACAAGCTTTTATTAACAAGAATTAGTTAGAAACAAAGAGTAGCATGAGTTTGACCTTGAGAAGTCAAACTATCAAGAGTTTGAAGAATGGATTCTTAGATCTTAAATTTGAAGAGTGTTAGGGTGAATGAGCAACCAACAAAGGGAGGAATTGGTCTTGATTATATAGGGAAAGAGTAAGGGTTTAGATATAATGTTTCTTTCAAGAGGTTTCATGCATTTTGATTGGTGTACATGGTCAAACAAGGCAATTTGTAAACAGAAAAAGTTGGTGGGTCTGCAGGCCTGTGGCCGCGCCCCGTGACAACCTCACCCTTCATGGCCGCTCGGCGCGACGCCCATGGGGGTGGGGTATGGTCTCCAGCTTTGGTTTTTGACGATTCTGGCCCCTGAAGTTCGTTTTGAGTCGTTTTTGGCCATAAAAGGGTGTTTTAAGGTACCGAAAAGGACGTTTCGCGATCCAAAAAGTGTGAAAAAAATTTGTAACATAAAGACCACTATTTTTATTTATACCAAAGAATCCTAAAGATCAAACGGGTCGGGTTTGTCGTACAAGAACAAATACGATTAAACCGAAAATGAGGAATGTCACAATTAATATGATGGAACTATAACTTTATAAATATACTGAAAAATTATTACATTTAAACTGTCCTCCACTCATAATACCTTAAACCACTTACTAGATTACGAAAACTTTACTTGCAACAAATGGGAGATAAAATATGAATGATAGTTGGCTATAGTGGGCGAGAACAAGGGGCGATAAAGGATGTGTTGGGGCGAGAACACCGCTCCTCGGGCTATAAAAGGGGCTATTTTTTGGGAAGGGGGGGGGGGACAAATTCTTGTCCTGGGCGATTTGTGTGTGTTGTTTGTAATATATACACATAGCCTTGTTACTCTAATTTAAAACTAGAATGTAATAATAATAACTATTATTCTGCTGTTAGTATGACTACTTAATTGTTTCTTATGCTTTTCACACTAAAAATTGTTTGTAGCTTGATAAACATGTCAATAACAAATAGTGTGACAAAAAAAACATTTAATTAAAAGGCATCGATATAATATATTAAATTAATAGAAAAAACCAAGCTTCAATGGTAGAGTCACATCAAATTTATTATAAAGTTATAAATAACAATATTTTCCCAAAAAATTTGCATACCATTTTCATGTTATGAAGTGCGCCTTTGAAAGGGGGTAACGACTTGGGCAATTTATTACAGTATTATTTAGTAATTTATAATTAATATATTTCAAAATAAATTGTTTGATTTTGGATGGTTGTTGGTTAATTAATTCTCATCTTTTTTTTAAAAAAAAAAGAAGAGAAAGACATAAGACCAGGTGTATGGGACACTGTAAAATCATTATATGGATGAATAAACTTCTATACTATCCCCTGGGCATTACGAGGCATTATAAGAGCATGCGTTGTTTTATAATAAAGTCTATATATGTCTTGAAATGGTAATGATTAAAGAAGTATTATCCATTATACATGTTTTTTTTACTAAAAAAGTTGATGATGATGTGACAGAAAATGCTTCTTAAAACTTAAATGACATTGATCATCACTCATGACCTAAACATTCAATAATAACTCTAGCATTGGATGGTGTGTGTGTATTTGAATATTTATCACGACTAATTTGTCGTTCATCAGCCTATTGCCTTCACTTTTACCATTTTGGAAACTTTAAATATTATAATGTAATTTAAAGCAATGGGGTTGGTGGTTCATTTGGAAAGATAAATTCTTTAAAAGTCAGAGGGATTGAAAGATCTTGAGTTCAAGTCACGTATATCATAGAAATTATCTTTTAAAAAAATATATAAAAAATCATTTGGCACAGAGATATCATCATAACAATCTGGTCCTTTCTATAATTTTGTAGAAGGTCTCACATGGTTGAAATTATATGGTATCATACATACTAATATTCTTCAAATTTGCAACCAATGTGTACCATGTCCTGATGTCCTTTTGGACATATTGACTAGTGCTTTTAGATAACCTGTTTATTAATCTTTATTTAGCATAATTAGATGGTATTAACCCTACCACTTTACTTCTTTACCACACCCATACCCTACCAAACCCTACAACCTTATTGCTAATTATAATTTAAAACTAAAACTTATGGTGGTAAGAGCACCAAGGGAGTTGATTTTGATGTCAAATAAAGGCCATGATGTGATTGATGAAGTTTGAGTTCTTTTTAATCATAGTAGACATGTTCATATTGGGGCCTATGTAAATAAATACAAGGACAATACCTTTCCATTAGATGTGACATTATGAAATCAAATATCTATACACCCTTATGCTTGCTTTAAATGACATTACATACCCTCTAAACTTTTGCCAATTTCATATCGGACAAAACGTTGGAGCAAATGAAATAAACTTATAGACCTAGTTAGGACGTATTGATGTGAGACATTATGGGTATTTATACCGGTTACAACCTTGATGAGACAATAGGGATTGATGTGAGTTAGGTGGATGACTAATCTTCTATAAACTACATGCAAAATCTATCTAATAAACATGACTATCATCTGGTTTCAAAACTATACACCAAGCCATGCGACTCGAGAAAATAAGCCATCATCATTTGGCTTGAACTGAGGCTTTGTCAATTCACGAAAGTGTGATCTCGTTTCATATAAGGATAGTCAAATCTAACTCGTCTTAGAAGGATATTTTTAAATCTTCTTGAAGTAGGGATGTCATATACTTTCTATCATATCTTGTTTCAAACTACATACACCATTTAATAGATTCTAACGCATTTTATAATCATTTTCATTATTTACGAATACAAATAAAAATAAGAACGTGTCTCTAATATAAACTTACAAAAAGGAAGTTGGCTTGTAATCTTAATTCATCTTAAGGGTGTGTTTGGCAAAACTAGCTAGTAGTTGCTAGCTGCTAGCTGTTAGCTAGAAGCTGTAGCTGGTAGCTGTAGCTTTTTAGATATTTAGATGTTTGACAGATTAGCTGGAGCTTTTGATAAAATGTATAAAATTACTAAAATGGGCATAACTATAAACAAAAATAGTAAATGTATTTATTTTGGAAGGTTATTTAAGTAAATTAACATACTAAAAGCTTGTAGCTCTTTCTAAACGTTACTAGTAGAAGCTTTAAGCTTTTTCTCCTGACCTAAAAGATTTAAGTTATTTGAACCAAACAAGGTTTTTAATTAAGTAGAAGCTTTTTCTTAAAAGCTTGAAGCTTGTAGCTCCTAAAAGCTCATAAAAGTTTCATGCCAAACATGCCATAAACCTTTTCAAATCATTCAAAATACTCAGTGTCACTAAAATATAAAGTTAACGTATAGCTTGTGATATTTAATCTTATAGTTTTTTTATATATATAAGTCATTCCTTTTAAGTTCTGATTTCTGAAGTAAGAAAATCCTTTTATGAGATATTCATTTGCAAAACTAAATATTTGGAGTTTAAAAGATTTATTCCAAATTATAAACACGTGCATTAATATCCTAAAAAAATTAGCGTTGATAAATCATGTACGTAAAAGGTGGCGTGCCATTCTTGTATCTTGATTGATTATACTTAATGGTGCTAAACAGGTTGTGTAATTAAACTTGTTATATTTACTCATGTTAAGTGTGTAGTGTTATATAACTAGCTTATTAAACATGCACCTTCTAATGTTTAAGAAAGCAAGTTTTAGTTAAAACATGTACATTGAAGAAACACGGATCCAATCCCTTGGTACGGGTCTTGGATCCAATGAGTCCACATGGTAAAATATGATAACTACTAACACGGTATGAGTACAACTTCCCAAAGTCCAATGACCGGAACCTGCAAAACAGACACCGTGAGTCTCGTTACAGGAAGGACAAGAGGGGGGGTCTTCCTGTAACCACCCTCCAGCGTGAGAATCAGTAACGTTCGTAAAGGAGAAAGCACTGAAAACTAAATAGACTAAGTGTAGTCAAAGTATATGTGAGTCAGAATGATTGTGAGTGAATGAATACCTCATATGGTTTGACGAGGTATTTATAGCCAAAGGATGTAGGAAGATGGTTGAGCCAGCTGTCCTCTTCTAAAAGATCTTTGATAACTGCCTGGACGCGTGTCCTCTTATGATAGGTTGAGCTATACGTCCCATGTGCATGGGTATAACAACCTGGACACGCGTCGCCCAATGATAGGACAAATTACCCTCCAGCCATGTGCACGGTTATAACAACCTGGCCAGATGTCCTTTGCTCATTGGCTGGTAGGTCACGTATTCTTCAAGTAACAATCATGGACATTCTTCTAGAGGATAGTTAATTGGTGACAACTGTCCCGTTGGCATTGCCTTCCGGTCGTTTTAGCGGACATATGTCCTGTCCTGGGGATGACTTCTGAGGGTGTCAGGATGCTTCCGCGCGTGGTATGAGGACGTTCTTCCTCTACCGTGATATGCGGGTGATCCATGTGTCCCGTGGGTGGCATATGAGGAGCTCCTCTGTGACCCGCGGGTGGTACTTAAGGGTATTTGGGTCTTTTTGGTACCCTACCTCTATAAGTCCCCCTAGTCCAGTGTTTCTTCCGTGTGAAGTCTTTATGCGGGAGAAATTCTGGACTTAATGTATTTTGGGGGTTTTTGAATTCTGAAGTTAGGTAGAAAATATCTTCTGTTGGTGTAGATAATCATGAAAAGAGAACAACTTGACCACTCGCAGGCGCGTGAACAGATGATGGAACGTTTATGCCGGCTGTCACTGTACCCGACTGTGCAACTTTCCTCTTTTTCAAATTTCCCTCGTGACGTGGCGGTTGGTGATTAGGCGATGACTTTCTCTTTCCACTGTTCATATCCCATCGCATTAATTGCTATGAGTATAAATAGGGAGAGGCATCTTCTAGTCGAAGTTTTATCGCCTTTATTTCCTGATTATCTTTTTGCTTTCTCTCTGATAAAGCACTGAACTTTCTCATATATCCTTTCATCAAATTTTCTATAATGTCGAATGTTCAAACTGAGGTTGACGAGATAGAAGTTTAATGGGACTATTCAGAGTATGAGAAGTTGTTAGAGACCTACGACATTCCACCGGAATGGGAGCCGGAATTTCCCTCCCCTGGTTCTATAGCTAGTTTGTCACCACCTGATAAAATGGCTGTTTATGCTGATTACTTCGTCTGTGGGAACTTCCGTTTTCCCATAACGAAATTCTTTATGAAGGTATTGACTGCCTACGGGATTCATTTATCCCAGTTACACCCACGCACTGTAATGCGAATTCGTCATTACGAATTAGTATGTATAGCACATGGCATGGTACCACACCTTGATCGATTCCCTGTTTTCTACCGACTTACCAACCGTGACGGTTGGTATACATGTCAAGGATTCTCCGACCGAAGCATTAGGTATGAGATGTAGAAGGTTATTGGCGTAATAAATTCTTTTGGATTTCTGAGGACGTAGTGCCTGTTACCATGGTCCGTCGTCCGGTTAATTATCCTATTCCGGACATTATTACAGCTGCTCATGAGGGGAGCGATTGGTTCCGCACTCTAATGGCGGAACCAACACCAATGTGGGCACTACCTGAGGAGGCCCTGGTGTGGGCAGGCATGAGCCGCTTGTGGCCATCGGAATTTATGGAGCCTATTTTTGTTGATCTGAATAAACGTAAGTTGTCTTTATTGCCTTTTCTCTTCCTTGAATCTCTTCATGACTGATTTTCTATCTTTTCAGGTCGGAGTTCTATGCTTAACGCCCTCTTTGAGGATAGAGGTTGCGTCCGTAAAAGCATCCGTGATGCAGGGGACCAACCTATTCTTGAGACAACCAAGTCTCGATTCCTTTTTCCAAAGAAGGTGCGAGCTGAACCCTTTGTTTCGGACGCAACCTTTGAAACATGTGCGTATGTTCTAAACCCTCCTCCGCTTAATGTCATTACTTCTGACGGTATGATCGCCATCCTATCGTCGAGCGATGATGATGGCTATGTTTCTGAGTTTTCTGTTTCTCAATAAGAGAGGAACTCTGATGATGATGCCCCTGAACTTTCCTCTGTCTCATCTTTATTGGCAGAGTTAGAGAAAAAGAGAGTCTTCTTGGCTTTCCAAGCAAGTCAAGCGGACGCAAAGACTGCGGACACTGAGGCGGGACCTTCAAAGAAAAAACGAAAAACTCATCGCCCCAAGAAGCCACAGTACATTCTTGCTGAACGCATTGATATAGTTGAAGGTATGTGTTTCCTTTTAAGTACTTTACTATTTTTGGGTTGTTAGCTAAGTGTAGCTTTTTGTGCAGATCCGTTGATCTTTTCGGACGATGTGTCTGAAAGTTTGCCTACTCCGACTCCTCAATCTGAGGAACAAACGTCTCCTCCTCCAGAGAGGAAGGCGGAGGACAAGCCTCCCACTCCACCAACTGGGATTATCACGTAAGGTCGGCCAACGTCCCCTCTGATTGAGACGACTACAGGAGAAAGGCTGCCGACTCCCCGGTTGGTACTGCAATAGAGGAGCCCATCGTTCAGTCTGAAAATGATAATCGTTATGCCTATCTTTTTCAGACTGGGAATGTTACTGGTGATCAGGAGGACAACCCTGCCATGAATGCAGAGGGTTACAGGATTAACGAGTCTCCTCCTCGTCCTCCTCCACAGCAATGGTCCTCAATCCCAGTTCGCCTTGAACCTTCAGGTTCCCGTTACTATGGGGACGCGAACTTGGTAGATAGGTTTAACTTGTGTGTCCCTCCATGGGACATTACTAATGGGTCCCGGTTTTCTGATCCCGGGACCTGTATGAGCTTTGTCAAACATTGTGAGCCACCTGCTGAAATGGCGTATCAACGTGACCGCTCCCGCCATGACCTTCACACTGATCTTTCATTTTCCTTGGCTAACTCTTTGGCCTGTAGCCAGAAAATCTTATGTGAATGGCGGACTCTAGGTGGGAAGCTGGGAGAAGCTCATCGGGCCGCTGAGGCTGCGAAGAAAGAAGCTGAGGCACACCGTGTAGCGGCCAATACTACTAATTGGAAGCAGTTGGATGCAGAGATTGCTCTCAGGGGTGAGCAGGAACGGAATGCTACCGTTGCTCGTCAGTGGAAGGAGGCCTGCGAAAAGCAGAACTCCCTTCTTAAGGCTGCCCGGGCTAAGGCTCAGAAAGAAAATGATGATTTGGCCCAGGCTCAAGAGGCCAACTCAGCTTTGGAAAATCAAGTAACCATTCAGGGTACACGAATCCAAGAGCTTGAGGCAGAGTTGAAGTTGCAGAGGGAGCAAGTTGAGCTTAGAGACAAAAGTGCTGCTGAGATGCAAGCTACTTATGACTCCCTCCTGCACGCTCGAGAGGAAAACAACTGCGGAATCCCAAGCGTTCCGGATGCGAGCTGAGCGGGCGGAACAAGACTGTCAGTGGTTCCTCACTCGGGGAGTTGATGCTGTAAGTTTTCCCACTTTGATGATCATTTCCCATCTCGCACTTTGATATTAAATACTTATGTTTTTATTCTGACAGGTCATCCGCCACGTCAAGGGAAGTGCGGAGATTACTGATAGCTTTGCCAATTTGATGGCTACTTCTTCCTCTCTTGGACGTGTGAGAGGTTTTCATTAAGGGATGACCTATGCTCAAAGTAGCCGCGCATTTAAGGATCATCCGCTTCATGGCCTTGACGTAAAGAAAGAACGTGCCATACGGATTAAAGAGCATGACGACTTGATTTTCCCACTTCAAAGTATGCTTCCGGAGTTTGCTTCCGCCGCTAATGGCATACAACAATTGAAGAGCTATCTAGGGGATGAGTCTGAGGATGACTCTTCTGAGGACACTTCACCCAATGCTCCGAAAGATACAACAGCCTAAATCCGTAGACTAGGGTAGGCTAGATTTAAATTCTTGTAACTATTCCTTTACGTATTTTGTAACCATCTTTTGATCATTAAATGGAAATGAACTTTTGTATCCTTTGTGAATATTCTACTGTCTAAAGAAAATATCCTTAGAAGATTTTTTTGAATTTTGAAACTTCTGAAAGTTAGATAATCATGATGACGTGGCGGGGAGAGAAACTTCTTGGGGACAACTGACAAGACGTATATGACGCCTTTGACAGCCTGTTTGCAATTTCTTGAATCTCCCGCCTAACGTGTCAATCATCTGGCGGTCCGCGGTTTCTCTCTTTTCTGGCACTCCATCAGTCGCATTAATTTCGATTAGTATAAATAGATCACTTGTGATTCCATTCAACTCTTATCACTTTCGAATTCTCCTTCTTTCAAATACTCAAGTCTCAAACCCTATGAGATTTCTTTTCTCCTTTTTCATAAATGGCTGGAGAGAAAAAGGGCACTCCCACCATTCAGGATGTCGTTGTAAATCTTAAACAGAAGGATTTTGATGACGTCGTTAACGTGTATGGTCTGGCCTCTAAATGGGAGCCAGAACGTCCAGCGAAGGGTTCCGTTGCCACCAATCCACCACCGAAGAAGATGGCTGTATACATAGACCACTTTACAACGGGGAACTTCCGGATCCCAGTGATGAAATTTGTCCAATCGATCTTGACAACGTATGGGATTCATATATCTCAGGTCCATCCTTTTGGGATGATGAGGATTCAACACTTCGAATTCTATTGTCAAGTTCGAGATTTTGAACCCTCTGTCGGCATGTTTGCCGTTTTCTACAAAATGACCTTCCGCGATGGATGGTACAGTTTTGCTTCCGTTCTGAAGAACGACATTGGTACGGAATGGATCCGTAGCCTTCATGGCTGGAAGCCCAAATTTTTCTGAATCAGGGAAGACGTTATCCCGTTCCCGATGGTCTGTTGTAAGGCTGAGGAAGCCATGCCCGTGGTTCTGGCTTCCGCTCATGAGGGCCTGCCATGGTTCACGACTCTGACCGCCACGCCAACTCCCATGCGCCCTATCCATGAAGGGGCGATGGTGAGCGCGAAAATGAGCCGCCTGTGGCCATTCCCTGATTTGGAGCCTTACTATGAGAGAAGTGACAAGAGTAAGTCTAATACTACTTCTTCTTTCTTTAATAAACGTCTGATTTATGACTTGTGTTATTATTTGTACAGGTGAGGGTTCCGCCTTCGACACTTTGTTAGATCATGAAGGAGGAATGATGGTGCGCCGCCCAATCAATCCTATGGATGTGCCCTTTTGGAGCGCACCAGCACCAACTTCCTGTTTCCCACTACGTTTCGTTCGGAACCAATAGTTTCCGAGGCGATGTACGCCCAAGGTGAGGAATATGTTAAGTAATGTATCCAAAAAGGTGAGGGCATTCTACAACCTCGACCTGTGACTGCTATGACTTCCAGTGGAGTGATTGTACTCTTTTCATCCAACGAAGATTAGTCATTCTGCGGAGGAAGTTTTCCAGCTGATGCTAAAAACGTTGTGGACTCAACTGCAGGTCTCACCAGCCAAAGAGCCACCACTACCCAGGCAACAGGTTACGACGATGATAACACGGCTGCGGAGGGCAATGCGCCTGATGATGTCATCCCAGAGGATACTCATCAGGCAGGTGATGCGGGTGTCTCCAAAGTGGCTGGGAAGCATAAGGTTAACCCCGTCAAGGGTGCTTCGAAGGAAAAATCTAATTAGGCAAAGCCTGCCACCTTGGAAACTCGTTTAAACCAACTTGACAAGGAAGACGCTTCCTTGGGTAAGTTAAATACTTCTCACATTTGTTAACTGTGATAAGTTAGATATATTTCTAACCAGCTGTTAACGTTTATTCAGTGGACCTGGATGACCTTACTGAAGGTGCTTCAGGTTTGAAGAGTTCGACTCCTCTTCCTCCACCACCATCTCCGCCTCCCAACACTGCCAAAGATCCGATCTTTGTGGCTGATGACTCTCCATTGAAGGACAAGGAGATTGACAATACTGATCATGTCATTTTGTCACCTTCTTATAATGTTTATTATTTCAGGGATCAAGGAGGCGTGAGTGCCTTTTCGTACGGACCCCAGACCTCTCCCGCTCCTTAAAAGGAAGATCCTACCCTGCATCGACCACATTGGTCTTTGCGCCGAGACTCGACGTTCCGCGACACGGACGTGTGTTTCGAGTATCTGCGGGAAAGTCTTCCTCCTGCTGAAAAGGAGCGTCATCGCCATCGTATTCGCCAAGAGTTATTAAACTCTAACTCCTATCATATGGCGAATACGATTTCCACCAGTCAAGAAATAACCCGAGACTGGTTGGCGATGAATGAAGAATGGGATGAGTTGGCAGCTGCAGCTTCTGATGACAAGGAAGAAGCTCTCAAGGCCATTAATGAAGCCAAGAAGAGCAGTCAAGCGCTAGAAGCGGAAAAGGTTGCACGCGCCAATGCCGAGGAAGCCAAAGCTATTCTCCAAAAGCAACTGGATGAACAAGCTGAGTTGATAAAAATCTGCAGGCTGAATCAACGGCTAAGGAAGAGCGCTTGACTAATCTTGCTGCTAAAAACCGAGAGCAAGCCTTGGAGTGCGCCGGCCACAAGATGGAGCTTGTCCGGGCCAAGGCGGACCAGAAATGGCTGCTAGCGGAGGGAATTCCCAAGGTATGTACCTTGTTTTGTTATAAATAATCTAAGTACTTGAAGTTATTTATATGTAATTATTCCAACAGGTCATCGCTGATATCCGAGCGAGTAATGAACTTGGGAATTGCGTTGCTGTCCTCTTGAAGGCGTCTAAGCAAGCTGGCCGCCAACTAGGTTTCCAGGAAGGCTATAAGTTTGGTACAACCTCCAAGCTTCCTGAGGAATACATTTTGGCTGGCAAAGATATTGCTGCTATCCTCGTCCAGAAGACAAAGGATTTTGATTCCTTAAAATTTTCGCTGGCGGAGCAGATATCTGAGCTTGCAGATAAAGAGGACAGCATAGAGCAACTAAAAGTTCTTCTTGACCTCGGTGAGGAAGATGAAGAGGATGCTGATGACGTAGAAGACAAGGGTGCGGGACATGATGATGTCGCGCCATAGATAAATTTTGTCTTGTAAATTATCGCTTCTTGTTGTAATCCCTTTTGTATAAATGAAGAAGTTTTTTGTTGTATCCGATACACTTTGTTTTATTTTCATAATATAAGTGTTCGTAGGATCTTCTTTGTATGCCAATAAAGGATTACATAACAATACAAGTCGTAAATGACTTAAATGAAAATTTCCATAAACAAGGCATAAGCCGAATTACAAAAAATGAAAGTACATAGTTTGTGACTATCTAATTAGGCACGCAGGCCAAAAAAGAAAAACATACTACATATAACATTTCTTTAGTTGGGCCCCATTCCAAGTTCTAGGGATCTCAGTCCCATCCAACTTTTCTAACTTGTAGGCACCTTTAGAAAAAATTTTCTGAATTCTATAAGGTCCTTCCCAAGTTGGGGCCAACTTGCCTGGAGGCTTCATTATTGCGGAAGACAAAGTCTCCCGCATCGAATTCACATCTCTGGACCCGCAAGTTATAATACTTTTGCAACCGGCGTTTGCAATTGTGCTCGCGGATTGATGCTAATTCTCTCTTCTCCTCAAGGAGGTTAAGATTCATCCGGAGTTCGTGATCATTATCATCGATCAATAGAACACTGGCGGATAGAATCCTAATCTCTGTCGGAATCATGGCCTCTGTGCCGTAGGTTATACTAAAGGTGGTCTCAGAATTGCTGGAATTCTTTTGGGTGCGGAAGACCCATAGTACATGGGGAAATTCATCCACCCAACCCGTCCGTTTAGTTCCTAACCTTGCTTTGATTCCTTCCTTGATGGTCCGATTGGTTCTCTCAAACTGACCATTTGCTTACGGGTGGGCTACAGATGTGAAAATTTGAGAAATGTGTAACTCTTTTAACCACTCTTGTAGCCCACTGTCCGCGAACTGAGTTCCGTTGTCGCTAACGAGTTCTAGTGGAAGGCCAAACTGGCATATTATGAATTCCCACATGAATTTCTTAACACTTGTTGCTGTTATGGAAGCAACTGGTTTGGCTTCTACCCACTTCGTGAAGTAGTCGATGGCTACTATCAAGAATTTAAAGGGTCCATGGGCTTCAGGGAAAGGTCCCATTATGTCGATAGCCCATTTCTGGAACGGCCAAGCCGAAGTGACTGGAACGAGCTCGTTCTTTGGTCGTAGCGTGTTAGGAGCATGACGCTGGCATGAATCACACTTTCTGACTTCGTGCACAGCATCCAGATGCATTCCTGGCCAATAATATCCGGCGTTCATTAAATTTGCTACGACCATGCGTGGGCCAGTGTGAAGACCACATATGCCTTCATGAACTTCTCTGATTAGATAGTTCGCGTCCTCGGCATCCACACATTGAAGTAGTGGTCCGAGGAAGGAACGTCGGTATAAAACACCATCGTGTATCTGATAGTTCAAGGCTTTGTGATTTATCTTCCGGGCCGCGTCTTTTTCTTCTGGGAGGGCTCCGGATGACAAGTATGATGTAATGGGTGTCATCAAGGATTCCACTCCCGTTTGGATCACTAAAACTTGGTGTTGCGGAACAGACGGGCGGTCCAATATTTCGATGCGGATGTCTTTGGCAAAGTGTTCGAAGTTTGTTGAAGCCAATTTACTAAGAGCATCTGCTGATTTGTTCTCGCTTCTTTTTATGTGGATTACCTTGCATGATGAGAACTGAAGCATCAAATCTTTCGCATGTGACACATATGAAGCCATTATGTCATTCATTGGTTCATATGTGCCGTTGATCTGCCCCGCAATCAACATGGAATCCACGCTGGCTTCCAAATGTTTAACCCCAAGCTTTTTGGCTATCCGTAAGACCACCAAGAAAGCTTCATACTTTGCCTCGTTGTTAGTACTCTTGAAGTCTAACTTTATGGCGTATGTAAACTCATGGCCTTCTGGATTGACTAGCCTGAGGCCTGCGCCAAATCCCTCAATGCTTGAAGCCCCGTCCGTGAACAAAGACCAAATCTGTCCTGGTTCCGGAGGCGCTTGGGGTTGTTGCTCAATCAAACATTCCTTCTCTTTGTGTTGCGGGACTTCAGTGACAATGTCCGCTAACACCTGTCCTTTCATTGCTGGTCTAGGCTTGTATTCTATCGCGTGTTCACCTAGCTCGATGGCCCATTTGGCCAATCGCCCAGACAATTCCGGCTTTCTGAGGACGTTCTTGAGCTTGTATCCGGTCAAAACGTTGATGGGATTCCCTTGGAAGTATCTGCGGAGGCGTCGGGCAGCATAGACCAATGCTAGGACAAGTTTCTCTAACATGGAATATCTTGTCTCCGGGTCTGACAGTGTTCTGCTGACGTAGTAGATCGGTGTTTGAACGTTTTTCCTATCCGTCAGGAGGACAGCCCCGATGGCAATGTCTGATGATGACAAGTACATCATTAAAGGTTCTCCCGCATAAGGTGCTGTCAACGTAGGCAATTCCATCAAACATTTTTTAACCTCCAAGAAAGCTTGTTCCGCTTCCGCGGTCCATCTGAATTATGCTTCCTTGAGGCAATTCTTTAGTGTTGAAACAAATGGATAGGATTTGGCTGCATGATTCGCCAAAAAGCGATTCAAAGCAACCAGAAGACCATTGAGTGTTTGAACTTCTTTAAGGGATGAGGGAGAAGGCATGCGGGCTACAGCTTGGACTTTATCCGGATTAGCTTTGAAGCCCGCGCCTGTGACAATTACTCCGAGGAATTTTCCTTCCTCCATCCCGAACGAACATTTAGCTGGGTTTAGCTTCATGTTGATACTTTTCAAGGTTTCGAATGTCTCTTCGATATCCCTCAGCATCTGATCTTCCTCAACACTTTTAATCACGAGATCGTCCATATAAACCTCCAAATTTCGACCAATTTGACCTTTAAATGCTATGTCCATTAACCGTTGATATGTGGCTCCTGCATTCTTCAGTCCGAAAGGCATCATCTTGTAACAAAAGGTGCCTTGATCGGTACGAAATGTTGTTTTATCTTCATCACCCGCAGCCATGCGGATCGGATGGTAGCCTTTGTAGGTATCCAGGAAGCATTTGAATTTGAACGGTGCCACAACATCGACCTTGAGGTCTATTTCAGGCAATGGATAACAGTCCTTGGGACATGCCTTGTTTAGATATTTGAAATCTATACACATCTGCCATGTTCCATTGCTTTTGGGAATAATAACCGGATTGGCGACCCAGGTCTGATATTGAATTGGTCGGATGATTCCAGCCTGTAAGAGGTCTTGAACTTGCTCATTCATTGTTTTTGTTTGTTCCAGACCCATATTACGTTGTTTTTGAACAATCGGTGTAAACATAGGGTTTACCCTCAATTTATGCTTCGTGGAACACCAGTCATGTCCGCGGGTTGCCATGCGAAGACATCGATGTTTTTTAATAACAACTATTTCAAGAAAGTCCTTACTATCTTAGAGATAGCAGGTCCAATTGTTACAGTTTGATCAGGAAACTTCTTGTTCAAAACCCATTTTTCCGGTTCAGTCCTCAGTGATTGTTTTGGAATCTTGCTGGGTTTTGAGCTTTCTGTAGCGAAGCAATGTCGATTGACATGAATTATTGCTACGCCGGTGCTGGTTGGAACTCCTACCGCACTGTGAGCTGTGGACGGGTGAGCATTGAAATCTCCAATTGCTTCTCGCCCCAGGATGATATCATGTTTTGACGTTGCAGGCAGAACTAAAAATTCAACCTCCTCAGTCCTTGAGTGAACTCCATCGCTCAGGGTGACCGGGAAAGAAATCACCCCACGCGGATGCATTATTTCCCCTCCAAATCCTGAAACCGGAGCATGGATGGGTTTTAACCTTTCTTTATCTTCGTCATCCAGTTGCTTAAAGCATTGTTCGTACATGATGTCCGATGTACTTCCAGTGTCAAAGAACACATACTGAGAACGATAATGACAAAAAAACGGTAGTGATAATTAGGGGGTTCTTGTTATTGGGACCTCCCTTAACTCGTGGAAAAATCATTGGTTCGTTTTTCCATTCCTCTTCATCATATTCTCTTCTCTTTCCTCCCACCTTATGTCCGCCCTGGATCATATGGACGTTCAAGTCCTTGACTTGCTTTTTGGATGGGCCCTGGTTGTCCCGTATGGGAGCTTTACTAGTCCCGGGCCTTCCATCTTTCACCAGGTGTCCAAGTTTCTCGGACTTCACAGCTATCTCAGTTTCGCTTTCAAAGCATTACACTCGTTCGTATTATAACCGATGTCATTATTATACGAACAATGTTTTTTGGTATCAAGGAACGACCTCCTTGTGAGTGGCTGTGGCTTCCGAAAATTCACGTTTTCCGTGGTGAGAATTTCAGCGGGAGTTTTTGAAAGAGGGGTCCACCTGTTAGGACCCCGAAACAAGGGTCCTCCTTTGTTCTTGTTGCCAATGAGTGATCTTGCATCAAATGGCTTTGATGCCTCTGTATTTGGCTGAAGTCTTGACCAAATTGGCCCTTTTGCCTGTTTATTGGGTCGTGGAGTTTGAAACTCAACTTTGGGTTTTTGCTTCGAACTGTTATTCCCTAATATTTTTTCAGTATTGGCAAATAACTTCGCCGCAGTCATAAGATCGTCCCATTCCTTTGGCATTCCATCCCTACCAGTGAGTGTGCGGATCAACTCGTCACACTTGACATTCTTGCGGAAGGCACCGCAGAGCATGTCTTTGCTGATTCCACCAATGTTCAGACTTTCGTCATTGAACCTGGTGATAAAATCTTCTATGGATTCGTTATCCCGGCGGATAACATCCAAAATCTCTGACTGGTCACGCGTGTGCTTCTTTTGTTGGCTGAACTGTTGTGAGAACTTCTTCACTAAATCATCCCAACTAGAAATCTGACCATCAGGGAGTTTTTCGAACCATTCCCGCGCTGCCCCTGTCATTGTTAATGCAAACATATGACACCAATAGGGGAGCGTCTATCCACTCACACCACCTATCGCCACAAAGTTCTGCAAATGATCGCTTGGATCAGTCATGCCATTGTATCTACCCACCGTTGTAGGTATCTTAGCATTAACAGGGAAGGGTGTTGTCGCAATACTAGCTATAAATTTTGACTGATCGGCAAAGGCTGCCGGACGGTATGGCTTGGTGAAATCTTCCTCAGCATCGCTGTGCTACTCGGTATGGCGAACGACGTCACGTGGACGACTACTTCTTGCCCTCGAACTCATCCTGCTATCACCCATGTAGAAACTGTAGTCTCCCGGATGATAAGTTGAGTCATAACTATCATACTCATTAAAGTAAGGAGGCATCCGCATGTCCATGCGAGGACGAGGGCGTAACCTTCGTGGTTCAACAAATTCTTGTTCGGTTTGCTGACTGTAACGAATCTAACTTCCCCTCACCGTTGGATGAGGAGAAAGAGATCTCCGAGGAGATTCTTCGTAAGTCAGGGTACGAGCGTGAATATGTGCATTTCGCACCCTCCGCTCGTATTCCGCTCTCAGGCTCTCTTGTTGAGCTTGAAGCCATTCATCCCGGGACAATTGTCCGCCGGGTCTGGAGTTATGACGGTGAGATCTCGCCATATCAGAATCACCGGAATCATATTCCAGATCTAATACTGAACGAGTTTAGCGAGTGTCTCTCATAATTCGACCAAGGTCACCCAGATTAGATCCTTCTGGGGCCGTCACATGTCCTAAATCAGTAGGACTTGACCCAGTATGTGCGGTGACACGTTCAAGGGTACGGCCACCTGGTGTTGTCTCGGCGGTCCGTGAACCCGGAGCTTTCACACATGCAAAAACACTCGAGGCAAGGCCTACAGGTATTTCAGTGTTAGTTACACGTGAAGCTAGTGCAGGAGTTCCCGTCGGACCCTCAGGATGTTTACTCATACTTTAAACGAATCGAAAAACCAACGAAAATTTGTGCTATTCTAACACCAAAACGGATGGCGCCAATGAAGAAACACGGATCCAATCCCCTGGTATGGGTCCTGGATCCAATGAGTCCACATGGTAAAATATGATAACTACTAACACGGTATGAGTACAACTTCCCAAAGTCCAATGACCGAAACCTGCAAAAACAGACACCGTGAGTCTCGTTACTGGAAGGACAAGAGGGGGGGTCTTCCTGTAACCACCCTCCGGCGTGAGAATCAGTAACGTTCGTAAAGGAGAAAGTACTGAAAACTAAATAGACTAAGTGTAGTCAAAGTATATGTGAGTCAGAATGATTGTGAGTGAATGAATACCTCATATGGTTTGACGAGGTATTTATAGCCGAAGGATGTAGGAAGATGATTGGGCCAGCTGTCCTCTTCTAGAAGATCTTTGATAACTGCCTGGACGTGTGTCCTCTTATGATAGGTTGAGCTATACGTCCCATGTGCATAGGTATAACAACCTGGACACGCGTCGCCCAATGATAGGACAAATTACCCTCTAGCCATGTGAACGGTTATAACAACCTGGCCAGGTGTCCTTTGCTCATTGGCTGGTAGGTCACGTATTCTTCAAGTAACAATCGTGGACATTCTTTTAGAGGATAGTTAACTGGTGACAAATGTCCCGCTGGCATTGCCTTCCGGTCGTTTTTGCGGACAGAAGTCCTGTCCTGCGGATGACTTCTGAGGGTGCCAGGATGCTTCCGCGCGTGGTATGAGGACGTTCTTCCTCTACCGTGATATGCGGGTGATCCATGTGTCCCGTGGGTGGCATATGAGGAGCTCATCTGTGACCCGCGGGTAGTACTTAAGGGTATTTGGGTTTTTTTGGTACCCTACCTCTATATACATGTTTGGTTCAATGTTAAACGTGTCAAGTCGTGTTTGATCCGTTTAGTATAATTCGACACACATATAGGTGTAAGTCCAAAGTATTAATTTTTGTAATGACTTTTAACGTGTACACTTAAACATGTTAGGATGATTTCTGGAATTTCAAAATTAAAGCAAGATGATTAAAGAGTAGATGTCATAAATTGTTTTTTATTTTTATAGTTATCTTTTATGACAAGGAGATGTTAATTGAGATGAGATGATGGGTTTTGTCTTTGTCTCACCCTTTCCCCACAAACACTTTTCACCCCACAAGAAAACTTGAGTGGGGTCCCCTTCTTGTGGTACTGTACTCATGCTCGTTTCTTTTCATAATTGCGTACACTTTACAATGCACAAGGTACAATAAGTGTGGCCATCCGGTATTATTATGGTTATTATTATTAATTTATTATTATTTTTTGAACGGATATTTTATTAGGTAATGTAAAGAAATAAAATGTTGTTGTAATATTTACGACAACAACAACAATCGTACCTCTGATAAATCTCACACATAGCAAAAAGTATAAGTAGGATCTGCGAAAAATAGGAAGTAAACAAAATTATCTATATCCTTAAAAAATAAAGAGACTGCTTCTAAAGAACCTCAACTCCAAAAACAAGAATATGTTATATGTAATGAGTCTAGAAGCTCCACAAATAAGCAAATAAGTCAATACTCCATTATTAAAAGCTCCACAAATAAGCAATTTTCAAAGTTTTATTCAAACACCCCTTAAGTCTAAGCTTGTTTAAGCCTCAATTGAGCTCGTCTAAGTTTCAATGTAGTTTGTTTCATTTAAGAGAGTCGAGTCTGAGACAATTCCTTTTTAACTCTATATTCAAGGCTGGGTTCGGTTCATGAGTAATTTTACAAAATTGAACTTAACTCGTTCATTATTTTATATGTATGTATACAAACATAAACTATTAATGGTATCATACCGAACCCTCTATATTTATCGACATCGTACCAATAATAAGAAGAATCGAACAGATACTGATCAAACAACATCTATACAACTGTAGCTGTGTAAGCAATTCAAGTATTATCAGAATCAGAATCAGAATCAGAATCAGGTTCATCATTCGTTTTCATGGTTTTCGGTCAATGTAAAATATGTGTATATCTCCTTTTAGGCATATCATGATTTTATTTTTAGATTACATTAGACAACTTTTAGGTAATCAATCCACAACAAATGAACTTTTTAATTATGTAACACGCATTGTTTTCGAAACATATTTACTCAAACAATATCAATACTGATACCGGTCTTTAATATTATGGTTTTTGGTTTCGGTTCGATTTGGTTTTAATATTTTATATCTTTTTTCATTAGTGGCACCTAAGTGGTCATAACTTTTGTAACCGTTACGTGATGATTGTAACTTTTATTAATTTTATGTTTTATGCATATATCTAATTTCCGTCACAACGCACAATGAAATTCTAGTGGTTAGTTATTTATTTATATGCGTATTATGTATATAGATTTAATTATATTGATACTATAATATCTATTTAGTTAAATTTCGTATTTGTATATATTTATTATGAAACATATATTTATTATATTAAATAAATTGTTTGGCTCCGTCTCTATTATTAAATGGGTTTCAATCTATGCTCGAGTTCGATTAAACTTGACTTACTCAGGTTTTAACGAACACTTTTTCTAGTAGCTCGCAAAAGCGATTTAATTCATTTATACCCTTGCTTTAAAATACTACCCCGTATTTCATTTGCGACGTGTATATCATTAAATTGTTCAATTAAAACTTGGTGATAAAGAAAAGGAAAATATAAGTTTTGAGATATTATTACGTACGGGAATGAAAAAAGTTTTATGAGGGTTGGTTTGAAATGGTCTTAGGAGTATTCGTTAAAAACTTATGGCAATAATGTGGGGCCAACATGGCATGATTACTTGCCAATATGGCAATCTCAATGATGCATAATGCCCATCAAAATAACTACTAAATATTTATTATTTTTCAATTTCCTAATCTTGATTTTTTTAAAGTTTTGGGACCATTGGAGTGGTTAAGTGGGGACAAATTATCTCACTTACTCTTCAATAACTTTTTAAGAAAATTACATATATCGTATATGACATATGTAGGTTTAGCCTCTTCTGAGAACCATCCTAAGACATAAGACCTAACAACTTTGATAACCATAAAAAAAACATATAGAATAATTAATTTTTTATATATAAGTTACATTTACCAAAGAGTTATACATTTTTACACGAGTCAACCATTGTAACATATGTAACGAGCATTTACAGTTTGCCGCAGATGTGTAATGTAAATGCATATAACATATATAACATGTGATAACGGTATTTAAAAAAAATAAACATTTTTGACGAAATACTTTTAAAAGCATATAGATAAAAATGTATAGAACTCTTCCATTTTCTTTTTAAAAATGAAAACATGTTTTTTTGGTAGTTTCTAAAGCTCTCATGATTTTATGATATTTTCATCTGTGCTTTGTTAAATTTACGATTTTCTTAAAGAAAAGTTCTAAAAATATTTCTTAATATAGCTTAATAACTATTATGATATATGTGATTTTTATGTGAAGATATAGATACCACAATAATTAATAATGTGATATAATTTTAATTCAATAATAATAATATTTTAATGACTTGCATAGTAACATGATATACCCTTGGTGAAAAGGATAGACGAAAGGGACCCCTCAATTTTCTTTTTGTGTAGTGAGATTCCTCATACAAGTTTTATTTATATTTCTTTCAAATAAATTATTTTAAGTGCTT
The DNA here is from genome assembly GCF_021521415.1 of Bidens hawaiensis. NCBI lineage: Eukaryota > Viridiplantae > Streptophyta > Magnoliopsida > Asterales > Asteraceae > Bidens > Bidens hawaiensis. The sequence goes on along the minus strand of NW_027491121.1, from coordinate 2,795 downwards.
TACTATTTTATGTTGTAAAATTATCTGTAAAAATATATTTGTTTTATACTTATATAGTCTTATTATTGGTCACGGTATCGTGGAAGATTGCATAGAAAGAAAATATACAATTTTTGAGTTAGTATTTGTATTTTCTAATTACCATTTTAAGAAAAAAGTATTTAGGGCTTTAATTGTCTAGATGTAAACGAGGCGAACAACTTATAAAGTACTAGAAATTTACTCTTTAAAATTTTGTAACGAGTCAAGTTTAAATGAGAAAGAGGCTAGATTGGAGCCCCTTTCACAAATGAGCTCAAGATTTATGACTAGACTCATGGTAAACGAGCTATAAATATGAATATAATAACTTTTATTTTGTACAAGTTTATAATTACATATTAATTATAAGTATATATAATTTCATAATAAAAATATATATATTGTTATAATAAGTAGTAATATTTAATAAATACTAAAGTAGACGAGTCTTAGCCTAGCTTAAGTTTGAAAAGTTACTAAAAACACAAACTTGACTTTTAGGTGTAACTTGATACGGGCCTAGCTCAAGCTCAATTTTACCTAAGTTTATATGACTGTATGAGTTTGAGCACGGCTCAGCTTATTTAGTATGCTACCCTTACTAGTGTGGTTACTAAAACAATACTAATTGATGATTATACTAATGTTAGAAAAATAAAAAATAGATTATTATATGCCACTTCTATACAATTTACGTGTCTTATTCATTCATTGATAATGGTATTTATACATCTAAAAATTAGTTGATTATAGTAACCTAAAAAATCAAGTTAAGATATGATAAAATATTAGTTAAATAACTAAATATAAAATACCAAATCATTGTAATCTCAGAGAGTATTCAAGTGTTTTCAGACTTTCCAAATAATGTGGTGTAGTGGTGTATTGATTTCAGAAAATGAGACGTGTTGGATTGCGCAAACTGAATTAAAATTTTAAAATCCATATATTAAATATTTTTAACGGCCAAATATAATAGATAGAAAATTGAGTGACTTAATTGGAACACTTTTTAAAGTTAAATGACCTGATTGAACATTTTAAAACTTGGTTGCTGTTATATGAAGTTGCCCCAAAAACGAACACCAACAAGATCAAGGATTCAAAACTACAACTACAAATCAAATAAAACAGAATCTAACCAAGAGATCCCGTTCCAAGATATGTGGTAGCCGGAAAGTATATATATTTTCTTAGGGCTAGCAATTGAACACGAACCTATTAACATGACACTAAACGATATAGAGTTATAAAATGTTTGGGTTAAACCTTAACGGGTGTTGTGACTCAAACCGGTTGACACGTTAAAGGCATGATTAAATGTGTCTTCAAACAGGTTAAACTCCAATTAACCTGTTAATGGCTTGTTTAAACTTGTCTATAATCTAATAAAAAAAAGTAAATAATATATATATGGCATATGCATTAGTTACCTTGCGCCCTGACCGTGCCCCTTTATTTCAAATATGTTAAGGATCTATGAACTTTTGATAACTTTTGTTTCACTTGATATTTATCGTGTCCATAAGCAAGGCATGTCGTGTAACCTGTTTCTAAACAGGTTTGTGTTTGGGAAAATATGACACAATATTTATCGTTTTGTATGTGTCGAGCATCACATGTAATTATGTCGTGCGTGTTTGACCAGTTATGCATTATGCCATCCCTAATTCCCCCCCCCCCCCCCATTAACTCCCCCCCCCCCCCCCCCCTCTCTTTTTAAATTCGAGGGCCTCCACATGAATTCATTGTCGCTCCATTTGAATTCTTGCAATATCCTTCCAAGAACATGCTGAAATATTCTCTGTATATTACTCTACTAAAGTTCAAACAATTAAAGAAATTGACCCAAAGGTTTGTTGAAACCACCTATTTCTTTTTGGGTCATTACATGATTCCGCGCAATCTAACAAATCTTTTGTTAGTCACTACCTCCCAATAAGAACCATCACATACAATTGCTTCAAGCATATCAATAATATGAAAATGAACCTCGGACAATGATAGATAATATAACAGTAACTTTTTTCCGAGGACCACTGACCTCGCCTTCCATGAAGAAAGTTAAGCTTCCCCATGTTTGCAATGTGGTCTGGCCCGATGCCTACCCCCGAAGACTTTGCTCTTGCTAAAATTGAATTTATGAACCAATGAAAAAAGAAAAGAAAGGAGAATTCTAGTTAAGGTTAGAAAAAGATCTATCATCCACGCATAAAAATGTAGCCATCCAATCATGCCACTATCAGGGTTATTGATTCTATGTATCGTACCCGTGTCACAAGCTTTTCATGTAATGCCTCGCTATTGTCAATATAAATGGAAAAGGGAAAGAAAGGACCGCTTGCAGTATAAAACTAGAAGCCAAGTTCGAGTCAAAAGTGTTATTCAAAAAGCTTTGGTCTTGATCTTTACGAACACAAGTTTGAAACAAGGATCAACAATTTAAATCGATTATTGGATTGTAAAACTGTATTCCATACTCGTCGAATACCCAATTACTCACTAGCCGCCAAGTGTTAGCTATATCCGCAATAATTGTTCATTGTATTGAGACGCTAAAACACAAATAATTAAACATTTAATCAAGAAAACAAGACTATTAGAATTATTTATAATCTAGATAACCAATAAACAATATTTAAATGGCCCATTAACAATATTTAAAACATATATGGGCTAACTAAAAATTGGATCTTTTTCAAAATAAACCACTTAGTTTTGAAAAGATGGGCTTAGGGGGAGGGGGGGGGGGGGGGGGGGGGGGGGGGGGGGGG